>NW_027526295.1:171441251-171677663 GCF_048455015.1 Haemaphysalis longicornis
CAAGCCCCTGCATACTGAATTGTCTAGCGCAGACTAAACTCGTCAATAACGCCTGAACTAGAAGCACAGAAACACCTAAATTAGTCATGATCTGTCGACACTCGTCGATCAAGTCAATACATAAACACTCAAAGAAGGTAAGTGCCTATTGGTTGTACGTCAACTTGAAAAACAAGATAATATGGTCTTATTACACATCTCTAATATTTGGTATATTTCTTGGGCTGCTTTGATATTCAAGGACTTTTTTTTCTTAAGACGAGCTGTAGACCAATTATTTTCTGGGGTTTACCGAGCTTAAAATCGCAGAAATTTAGCTTGTACAATTTTCTTTTCAATTCCCAAGTTGCAGCTATTTTAAATCCATTTGTGATCATTTCAAATTTATGTGCATGCATGTGAATCAAGCCATTTTCATAGAGGACGTAGCGATGACTATCCGAAAAAAAAACGCTGTTTTCGACACACTGCCCCTCCGTTGGCGCGTGGTTGAGTCCTTTTAAGACGACGAGCATTATGAGCCGAAGGAGCCCCGATGCTAGCATTAGCGTAATATGCGCTTCCGCTCCCACTGTTATCCATGGAATCGCATTCAGGCACGTGGGTACAGTTTTGTGGACGATAGGATACGGGTGCCCTGGAAGTGTCCGATATACGTTCGCTTTAGACGCTTCGCCCTCAGCGTTGTACCCATCAATACACATATTAACCTAGGTGTACATTGAAAACGAATACCTACAAGAAAACTGATCAAATCTTCTGGGTTATTAGGTTGGAGCAAACCTCCCCCTCCAGAAATGAATTCCCTTCGGCTAACGTTTTGCACAAAAGCAGAAAAATGTTTTAAAAAATCTGAAAGCATAAGTGCTCTTCGCAAGACAATCCTTTGCTTCAGCCCTAAGAGCCTCGGATAATTCGAGATCAATAAATGTGCTGGCAAATCGTTAATTAAAATAACTATTCAAAACGTTTCAATCTTTCAGCAAATCACGTAGGTGCGTGGTGAACGTTACCGTAGCAATGAAAAAGGCTGATTTTATTGTTAGCTGCACACATTAGTGTACAATATTTCGCACCGTTAATTGTGCCTATAGGAAACGGGCAAAGGCTTCGATGCTTTGAGGCGCGAATACTTAATCATAAGGAACACTGCACAACGAGCGATTTACAGTTCTGACGCCCGTAATTGAATAAATGTCTGTGGCTGCCTCTACGCGTCCCGAGCAACTCTCTCCAATCTCATTGTAAACACCTACAATAAACCCCAACGGTATGGAGGAGATATTTGTCTTAGGAGTGTGACGTTAACCAGCTGCATCGATTTTTGCATGAAGTCCGCTGAATAAAGGCTAGTAGGCGAACGAATTTGGAAACGCAATATAGTCCGTTATACAACCATTAAATATGCAGTTTGTTTTAATATGCAATCCCGCAAACCAAAAGTTTCATATTTTAGTTGCGATGCTTTCAATGTTGCCGTTTGCGAAAAAGAGAGAGAGAGTGAGAGAATTAAACGTTTATTTGCTGAAAAGACTAACTAGGACTTGCTCCTTGCTGGTCCGAGTTGGTAGGTCTCCTCAGTCCAGGAAACTTCTGGCGGTGGCCGCCGTCTTCGCTCGGTTCACCACATTCTTCTGGTTCTCCGGGTCACGTAGACGAGCAGTGCCTCCCACTTTTCAGCGATGTCGAGGTCACCGGTGGTATGGGCGCTTGCATTGTCTTGTGGTGCAGAAGTCAGTATTGCTGAGGATGCTTGGCTATCCACAGGTGGGTCTGGACGGCGGTCTTCACAAGGGCACTCCAGGATCATGTGTGCCAAGGGGTCAGGTATGTCGCAGTAAGGGCAGATATATGAAAA
Source organism: Haemaphysalis longicornis (assembly GCF_048455015.1). Lineage (NCBI taxonomy): Eukaryota > Metazoa > Arthropoda > Arachnida > Ixodida > Ixodidae > Haemaphysalis > Haemaphysalis longicornis. The sequence continues at coordinate 171,443,110 of NW_027526295.1, forward strand.
TTGCGTGGGGTAGATGCGGTTCATGATTATTCCGTGTGTGTACGTGTTTGTTTAGAGCCGACGAAAGATTACGCTCTCTTCCTTGATGAGGTCGGGGTGTTGTGGGGGATATTTCCTCCGCTCAAGTCGGTAGTGCTGAAGTATGGCCCTGTAGGTGATGGGCACGTCTGCTGCGCCCGCTGCAGCACGGATGCTGGGTGGCAGGAAGGCCCGGCTGGCTTCAGCGTGCACTGCTTCGTTTCTCGCCATCCCTTCATGTCCCGGCATCCAGGGGACGGAGGTGTCAGGAAGTTGGGGGCACGTCTTTAAGATTTTAAGTGCCGTCGCGGACACGCGTCATTTCGGGAAGTTCCGACATGCCACTTGGGAGTCAGTGAATATCACTGCTCGGTCGCTGCAGGTCGTCATTGCCAAGGCGATGGCTGCTTTTTCTTCAGTTTCGGGGTTACGAGCCGGTATTGTTGCCGACGTCAATTCCCTGCCTCATTGGTCCATGACGCTTATTGCGAAAGCAGTGTGGTCTGGATATCGAGCACCGTCTGTGTATCTGGTGTTACGATCTTTTTCATATTTTCGGAGGAGTGCCTTCGGTCTTGCCTGTCTTCTTTCTTTGTGATAAGTGGGATGCATGTTACATGGTATGCGTGCTATACAGATTTTTTATCGGAGTTCCGATGGGAGTCTCGCTTTTTGGTCGGTGTCCGCGATGTAGGTTTCACTGTAATTGAGGAAGCGGAGTACTTCTCTGCCTGTAGGAGTGAGTTTGAGGCGTTCGAGTTGGCTGGCTTTGTAGGCTTCAACCATCTCCTCCCACGTATTATGTACGCCTAATTTAGGCAGCTTGTCGGTGGCTGCCATGAAAGGAAGGCCTAGAGCAGTCTTGGTTGCGTTCCTAATAATTATGTCCAATTTGTTTAATTCAGCGCTTTTTTATGGCTACGTATGGCGGCCATACTTGATCCTACTGGTTATTAATGCTTGAATGATCTGTAAGGTGTCTTGTTCTTTGAGCCGCATTCGTTGATTCGTGATTCTTTTAACGAGGTGAGTGACTTGTGTCACCGTTTGCTGTAGCTTGGGAAGGTGACCTACACCTGATCTATCTTTGTGAATGGTAAGGCCCAGTACACGAAGGGAGTTGACCCTCGGAATGTCCGCTCCGTAAAGAGTGACGCTGGGATGCGGATCAAGAAGTTTGGGTGGCCGTCCTTGAGTTCGAGCCTTCAGCACGAGAAGTTCGGACTTCTCCGGAGCACACTGGAGGCCGCAAGAGTTCAAGAAGTTTACTATCACGTCGATGGCCTCCTGCAGGGCGTCCTGTTGACTCCCAGTTGTAGGCGCTCTCATCCACAGAGTGAGGTCGTCTGCGTAAAGAGCATGCCTTAGTCCTTCGATAGTCTGAAGTTTCTTTTTCAGGTGCAGCATGGGGATGATAAAAAAGCAGCTAGGAGACCACTGAACCTTGAGGCGTGCCTTTGTTTGGTAGGTGGAATTTTGCGCCTCGAAGGTTGCCGATGCCCACCGTTGCCGTGCGATTCGTGAGAAACTTTCGAACATAATTGTAAGCTTTGGGGCCGCAATTGGTACTTTGCAGATTTTCGAGGATCTTTTCATCATCGACATTGTCAAAAGCGCCTTTGACGCCGAATTTGAAATTTGAGAATTTGAAATTCACAGGCGGCATACGACTGCAACGCATAGCTTCGGTGTATTACGTAGAAGCATTGCAACGGGCCACACCAATACCACAAAGTTAAAAGCAGCGGTCCTTTTCTGATAGAGGGTTAAAGCAAAACCGCCCGTGTGTACAAGATTTTGGCGCACGTTAAAGGTCCCCAGATGGTTCAAATTAATCCGGAGCCCTCCACTACGCCGCGCCTCATCGGCTGCGTTGCGTTGGCGCGTTAAACCGCACAATCAATCAAAAGCAGCGGTCTGTTGTGAGCCGTGCAGAGCGGAGGGTGTAGCGCTGGAAATGCCTGATACGGGTTCTAGCAGCCACAAAACAACAGACTGCACGTAATTAAAAAGAAAGTAAGCTGCGATAGGTGGCTGGACCTCTGAGTAGCGTCGGATGTAAGACATCTGACGGCCATTCCATTACCTCTAGAGATGGCGCAGATATGCACCCGGTCATAGCAACGCTTTCACGATCATAGCTGTCCCTAGTTTACAGGAGAATACTTTCTATCAATAGGATACAGCCCTTACATTGGTTTAAAATGGCATCGGTAAGAAATAGCATGGTAGTATTTGTTTTCTTGAAACCAGGCTAGTGCTAATTGAATAAATTACTTCGTGTTACAGTCGACCCTCGAGTTGTTGAAGTCGCTTAATTGGAATTTTCGGTTAGATATAAGTGATGTACTGGTCTCGGAAATTTTTAATGCAATTCAATAAAAGAAATTCATCGATAATTTGAAGCTAGATCCCATTATATCGGTTAATCGGAAGTTATTACGAGTAAAAACATTAAAATCTACAAATTTAAACCGGAAAAATGGTTCTGAGCTCTCTATTATGTCGGCGCCATCGTAACTGAGACAACCCGTAGTTGATAAAACGGCCGGCCAGTTTACACTCACGCCAGCGTACTCATCTTTGTCATTTGAGGTTATCAACCTTTGTTGCGGTACAGATCTTTGTCATTTGAGGTCATCTACCTTCTTTGTTGCGCACAGAGCCATGTGAACAGATTGTGTGGTGGATGCCTAGGAATGCTATCTTAGGAATAACTTGGAACTATCAGGGCAACCCGTGTCGTACGCTCGACTTGGCGACAAATTTGGAGATTCTGAACTATATCAACAAGGGAAATGTGTTGCGGCGAAATGACAATGCTGTTCTTGTGCTTTTTGTTTTATTGGAAGTTGGATTAATTTGAGAGATTTTGGGTTCTACGTGGTATTTTTATTAAGGGTAGCCGCCTGTAATTGTTAGCGGCGTACAAGAGCTACTCACTACACCAACTGTCTTATTGCAGTGATAAAGGACACATTCTGAAGACCTTGCGGAATTCTACACTCCCACTAGACAAATCTGAACCACTGTTATGCCAGAGCGCCTAGCCCAAAGGCGTTGCACGAGGCGACGCGCCGACAGCGAGGCTGAGTCACGCCTCTCCCTTTCGTCGCTGCGGCGCGGCCGAATCCCGCATATCAGAACGCTGCGGTGCGGCCGAATCCCGCATCCATCTCGGATCGCTGCGGCGCGGCCGAATCCCGCATCTGAGAACGATCAAACAAGGGCATGTCGCTACGCCAGGAGGCGAGGTCACGGAGACGGCGGGAGCAGCGCCCTCCCTTTCCCCATTGGCGGCGCCGCTGACTCACCGCCTCGCTACCATTCGTCGGAATTCAAACTTCAGGCAGCGAGAACCCTCATTGGAGCTTTTCGAACTTCTTGGGGCCACAACGAACTTCCTGGGCTATAAAAGAAGCCCGGAGGCTCTCATCGTCGGCAATCCTCGGCGGCTTCTCTCCGGCACCAGTCTCTTCGGAGGCACCGAGTGAAAGGGTGCAGTCGCCTTTGTGCGAGTCATGTAACGTTTGCTTACCCTGTATATACGGTATATAAATGTTACTTCAACTCTTCGTCGGCTCGAGGACTTCGTCGCTCTGCTCTGCGCCGCGTCGATAGCGGACGGAGCAAGGCAACATCGCTACACCGGTGAATGCGCTAGGGTGGCCAGTCGCAACAGTAGTGGCAAAGGTGGGATGCTCATTCCCTACAGCAGTACCAGCGGTGGGATCGTCATTCCCAATAGTGGTGGCAGCGGTGGGATAGTCATTCCCAACACCACCAAAGAATGGTCCCTCAGTCCTTACATGTGACGTTTCATAAGTCTGCCTCGGCCTACACGGCATGAGAATTGAGTCATTGCCCCCACCACAACCATCATCATCATCATAATAATAATCATCATCATCGACGACAACAATATCGTCAATAACAACAACAACAACAACCCGCTAGGTCCCCCGCAGGACTCAGGCGCTTATGGTCAAAAGATCCAAAGAGTCAAAAGGTCCAAAGAGACAAAAGATCCAATAATCACGTGACAGCCGAGTCAAAAGATCCAACGGGTCAAAAGGTCCAATGTGGGTCAAAAGGTCCAAAGAGTCAGAAGATCCAATGAGTCGAAAGGTCCAAAGCGAGTCAAAAGATCCAACGAGTCAGGAGATCCAAGGGGTCAAAAGGTCCAATAATTCCGAAACCGCGTCAGAAGGTCCAACGAATTATGAGAACCTTCGGAGCCATGGCTAGGGTGTGCAATTTATAGACTGCGACATTTTATTGTATTTTTAGCGTTATTTTCGCTCCCATACTTGAACTTTCACTTCTAAATGTAGAAGATATGCACTTGGCTCCGAATGAAGCCGTGGCTAATTTAAACGTTATGAACAACACCATTCATCAAGCTTGTTTTTATTTCTGATTATTTTCTCAGGGTGTTCTCGTTTCTCGCTCCTCTGTCATTTGATACTATTACATTAGAATATTTTGGTAGTTATTGCTTACGTAGAATGTGAGCTTCAGCGATGTCGACGAGCCACGATCACATGTCGCTCATGTTCGGCTACGCTGCGCTGACTTATATGATTGCTGCTGAAAATATTCCGGACAAATGTTCTTGCATCTCGTTTATCAAAGTCAATACCCATCAAATAAATGACCCTTATATGGCTCATGATTACACCCACAAAAAATCAAGAGTTCGAATATCAGTGCTACATTGCTACCCTTTGGGAAGCTGGTTACTAGGTTTCCAGGCGACCTGAGTTGAAGTACGTCATGATAACCTGAAGCCGCTAGTTGCAGTCCGCGTGTCTCTTTTTTTACACTCTCGATAGTGTAGTGCCAACCCCTGCTTGTGTGGCTTCGCTTCCATTTTCCATTTTGTGCAGCTAGAGAGCTACAGGCGGTGGGGAGGTGATGCTAACATTGGTCTCGGATAAGAACAAAGCCACGGCCAAAGTATGGCCAGTATGCTTTGAGGAAGAACGCCGAAAATGACAAATGACCTCTTCTTTCTGCAAATTAAATCTATGTATGTTCCAGAAACCATTAACAATGCCTTTGGGCATTTCAAACCACAAACACACTAAACACACCGATTTCCTGGAAATGGGGGTGACGCCGGGACAGAAACGTCCGGTGAGGTAGAGAAGGTGCCCTTGGTAACGCATCCGTAATAAGGCATTATGTGCGTCGCGTTATAAGCAAACAGAAGAGCACATGGATGCAAAATGCCAAAAAATTACAAGTTGTTTGTGATTTAGTTAGAAAGCGACTGGTTCCTATCCCCTAGCGAAGGCGATCAATTGCGCAGCTTTATCACAGGTACTCGAAAGTGGAAAAAAATTGTTAGCGTCACTGATTTTTAAACAAAGATATGGTGATAATAAGTCGCTAAAAAGAAAGCGATATACACAAGAATAATATTATCTCAAAGCTACAGTTATTACAGCAACAAGTCCGCAGATAAATAGTGCTTCATTTGAGAAGGCCGCATGATCTTTTCACTACGTTAAAATAACGCGGAATTACGAGCAAGAACACGTATAATAAATAAGTACGATTTTGTGTCTACAACTGCTATACGACGCACACATCTTGCTGTTTACAACGCGCGCTTGAATTGGTTTTTGTACCGAAAGCTCCGTGTACCGAAAGGCCCCGAAACCGAAACGCCCTATACTGAAAAGACTGGAGCCGGTAAATGGCATTGTTAATGTTCGCTTAACCACTGCGATAATTTCCCATGCCCGTGACGCAAACGTATTTTTGTATGAGAGCAACATGCATATACTTGAAAGAAAAACTAGCATATATGGCTCGGAAATTGGTGCTTAGAACGAATGAACACGCTCCTTGTAGGGAAAACGAAGAGGCAACGGAGTTATAATCTTGGCCCTTAGCAAACAAAAGTACGCCAAGGTGAGGCTCATAAAGAGACTAGATCACTTGATTGGCCTTAGCCCCGTCAAAAGATAGAAGTCAGAATGTCTAATATTGGACCTCTTGACTCGTTGGACCTTTTGACTCGCCTTCGCCGCGTCAAAAGGTCCAATACGAGTCAAAAAATCCAACGAGTCAAAAGATCCAACGGGTCGAAAGGTCCACAGTGAGTCAAAAGATCCAACGAGTCAAAAGATCCTACGCGTCAAAAGATCCAATATTGGACCTTTTGACTCTTTGGATCTTTTGACTCTTTGGATCTCTTGACTCGGAATCGGACTCAGGCGTCCCCCATCGGCCCCCAGCCGCTTCTGCCCCAGGCCGCTCAAGTCCAATCTTTGCCTCCGAAATTACTCATTCTTTGCCCGCCTTCCCCTTCTTCTACACCCGCCTATCCGCGTCGTCCAGATGCAGAGAAAGGAAGAATTCTTTGTTTACAGCAGGAACTGCCATCACTGGCGGGAAAAAGGGAAACATTTTTTTTTTTGGGGGGGGGGGGGCGAGGGGGGTAGGAGCTTGTCATGAGTAGGCTTGGAGCAAGGTGTGGTGCTGCAACTTATGCCTCGTTCTTTTTTAACGCAGCGAACCACAGAAGATTTACGGACCTAAATATAAATAGTTAGAAAACCCTTTTAATGGTCTGATTAAATGGGAAATGCCAGACGTGAAAAATTACGTCACGAATATTTTTTCAGTCCATCTTTATTTGGGTTACTTATTCTCGCTTGTTCCTATTGAAACAATGCATTTGAAATAAATTCTTAACTCTTTATTTTTTGGTGTTTTCATTGTTATTCTTATCATTCCTTAAGGAGGCAGTGCACTTTGCTTCTTTAACATGCCCACCGATATCTACAGGGTATTTACACTGCAAATATTCCAGTAAGGTCAAACATTTATTAGTAAATTCATTTCGCACTTTACTTCAGTCAAATGTGTAGTGATTTTATCGCTTAATGATCTTATGTACTGCCAGTCGCAAAGTTAGTGGGAATGGAAATTTGCGCACTGTGAAATTTTAAGAACTATATAAACCACAACGTTGGGTACTTGTCAGGGGATTATTGCCCACGGCCGTTTTGATTACGCGCTCACCCTTTCCAATATATTATAAGGTCCGTGTGGATGGCTTGTAGGATGTCAGCTGAATTGTATTCCAGTTCATAAACAATCAAGCAACCTGTTTTCAATGTTGTCGGGTTCCTAGAATTTTCGTTGCATCGTTTATGACCGAATACATAGAATGGTAAATTCTCTTTAGGTTGCCTTTACTTGCAGCACCCATGCGAGTATCCTCAGACATCGATTTGTAAAGAGACCTCCACAGCGGTACGGTTTGCATTGCCACGTTGTACACCCATCAAAGTTCTTGGAAGTTAAGGTTTTAAAAAGTGTAAGGCGTCCATTTGTAAGGCCAGATAAATGCAAAAACAAGGACCTGCGAGGTAGTTAGCATCAGGTTCTCCTTAAAACAGCGCGTGTTGACGTGTAAGTAGCCTAACCTCGGCTGAACTACTCTTTATCCGCATTTTTAGATGCTCGGGTGCTCTGGCAAAGCAGAAACTCCACTGCTTCATTCTAAATGTACGCCTCGGGCGCATATAAAATTCCTTCGCGCACTCCTGCCTAATTACGAGCACAAAAACGATATTTCTAGATTTGGCTGCTCATTGATTCCTCGCCAATTGCGGCGCAACGCTGTTGGACCCCCAATCCTTGGAAATAGATGTTGTATACTCAACCTCCAAGGTCGCGTGGTATCCGCAAAGGGATCGCGGGCAAGGCGTGTAAAAGGGAGCGCGAGGAGTTTGCGAGAACCGATCTTGGAATAAACTGGTGCTGACGCGGAGCTTCTGGGTCTGCCTCCCTCTTGCGGCATACACCTGCGACCGTCCTTAAAACATGGTCGTAGGTGTACGTCTCTGCGAGAGGCGTCTTACATGAAACTTCTCTAGATTTAGTGGCCAGGCGGCGACTTTGGCTGGCAGCGATAATTGACGCGCATTTAACCTCTTCGTAAGCTTCCGACAAACATTTGTGTGTCGGGTAAGATGCTTGAACTAAAGACCTCGCCTTATATTCAGTAGCGTTGAAGCGTTGCCTGAGCCGTGGAGTAACGATGTTGATTAATGAAGCATATTATCTCCACGTTAGCGACTAAGCACTTTTGTTTAACAGAGCGATGCACTGAAGAGGTCCATCATTAGGGAACAACACTGCCTGCGCTTTACTCTTTTTCTATATCATGCCCGAACAGTTCAAACTCCCCATACCTCGATGTGAGATGCTTCATAATTGCTAGAAATGGGAAACATCAAACCTTCTTTTCGCTCGTGCAAACAGTGCCCCGTCCGCACAATATTGCCATTGAAGCATGACACGTCTAGAGTCGTACAAATTATGCGAAACACCGATCACAAGGTTAGAACAAGCTGCCCATGAAGTGAAGCGAGCGCTATGAGGACTGCTTCGGTAAGACCTCCGCTCTTAATGGAACGGCTGCCTAATTAGTTACAGAAAGTGGTGTACCAAAACACCCCAAGCCTCTCTTCTCCATTACCCGCTGCACTTGCTCTGAGCGGAAAACGCCGGTCAAGATATTTGGGTGCCATAACTTATTTTCCCGCCTCGAAGGAGCCAAAAGTATAAGGCGAGGCCAGTTGAGAGGCACCAAGCAAGAGGCGTCTAACGTTCATCGGAGGAGCTGTGTTCACTGACGGAAAGCAACATGGGACGTGGAGTTAGCCACTGCGGCGAAATTTCAGCCTTTTTTCTTTCTAATAACTTCGCACATACAGGCGCAATGAATGTTTGTGTTTTTGCATTATAACAGCGAGTAAACGTAAATTGCCACCACTAGTGCCTACATGCTTTGATCACAACCTTGCGTGCGAGGCCATGGCCTATTACTTCTAGAAACCCCAATAATCATCAAAAAGAAATGACACCCTACCTTTGCTGAGAAAAGGTGCGAAGTCCTTGAACTTGCTATTCAGCAAGCTTGTGAGCAATCAACAAGGAAAACCCCAAGGAGCCCCTTATTCCTCTTGGGTACATTTTGTGTCTGAGTATGTGAACGGCCGGTGGGAGTTTACAGTGCTCGGAAGCGCACGATCTGCTATATTAAATTTGCAGCGAGTAGATATATGCTTTCTTCATAAATTCCCACATCAAGAAGATATCCATCTGTCGTCCATAGTGCCGTCTATCGCCTATCGTGTCATAACGCTAGGCACCCCTCTTTGCGCTTCCTTCTTTTACTGTTCTCGTATTTTCACCCATTGTTTCCCTTTCCCACGTCTAGGATTGCAAACTGGGCCGCAACCTGGTTGTCATTCCTGCCTTTCGTTTACCTTCCTTCCTTCCTTCCTTCCTTCCTTCCTTCCTTCCTTCCTTCCTTCCTTCCTTCCTTTCTTTCTTTCTTTCTTTCTTTCTTTCTTTCTTTCTTTCTTTCTTCCTTCCCTCCTTCCTTCCTTTCTTCCTTCCTTCCTTCATGTAAACTGCTTAACACACATAGAGTAGCACAATGGCGTAGTAGACGATTCTTTAAGAGCAGGAATACATGCTGCTTAGCATTGATATTCCGTGATTGGCGCAACCAACCCGACAAATCAAGGAATTAATAAAGCACCTTTGCTCTTGTGGGTAACCCGCTTTTATGGTCGGAAACATCACTATGCTTTAAGCTTTGAGTTCACACAGATTATTCTCGATCCGCGAACTTCGCCCTCAAACAGGTTAAGAACAACCGTTTACGCAAATCAAGAGAGCCTTACTGTCGACCACCATCTACAGACGAAACCATGCGTCTTGCGACCGGGAAGCTACAAAAAGCAGCTCTGTCGCTATCGTTGATTAGATTTCACCGCAACAAAAGGGATTTTTAAAGGAATATACCACGCAAGGTTGATAAGGCTCTTAGTGTGAAAATCGTGTTTTGTTTTGGTAAGGAAAGACAGAAAAAAAGAAGCTGCCTTGTAATGGGGGGGTGGAAGGGGGGGTGCAGTGACCGGTTGACTTCACATGTCGCGTGAAGTGCCCTACCGACTAAGTTACCATGGCCGCCGACAATTAAGTTCCCGCTAAAAAACCCGCCGGGGTTTATCGAGATATGGTTAAGTACGAATAGTGGGGCAGGCTGCTGTAGAAACAGTTATTTTAGCCGTTGTTGTTTGGGTTTTTCGCAGGTAGTGAGTGCGCTCATAATGACGGCGGGCTGCACCAAGGCCGTATTTCCAGTGCGGTGCGTGTTATTAAACTCAAAACGAGACGCTCCGATGTGAGAACAGAAATGTTCACGCGTTTTACACGGTGTCGTTACGCGCCATACTGGTGCATACTGGCACACATAGTGGTCATACTGACCATACTGCTACATAACGACAACTAAACAGTCAGGGTGAAATGTTGGCAGGAAAGTGAACAAAGTGTAGCAAGTTGATTCTATTACTTTCTGAAGTGGACGAGCTCAATCTCAAGCCCATTCCTGGCTTTTCTCTCAGCATGGCCATACAGGTGCAGAAAAAAGGGATGGAACCATGTAAACTTAGGTACATAGGCACGTTGCTGCTTTTACTGAACTCTAAGAAAACATCTTCTCCATATCTATACACTGCAGCCTTGCCCAATGCATCTTGATGGAAGCTTAGATCAAAAGCAAGGGAAGAAAAACACGACCTAATGAGTGGGCGCTGAATCCAGTGCTGTGTAATTATACCTACTTTCTGTTTCGGTGGACGAAAGTCTTACTGGAATATCCCCGTTGATACAACGCTTCCCTGACCAGTACATTGAAGCATTCTTTGCCGATGACGGAACCAATATATTTACTCGGCCTCGAATGCCCTTCTCGAAGATCAAAGAAAGTTAACACACAGAAAAAGAACGCCCCCCTTCCCGGTAATAATGTCTAGGTCAGCATAACCTAGGCAATAACAGCAGGATCGGGCTATACGTACTTGGCCTTTCCAAACGTCATGGAATGAGGCGAGTTCCCAAGAGAAAGTGAATTTCAATTTATTACTAGCTTGGATTACAGGGTGAAAGAAGTTGAACCGCAGGAACTCCAGTTTACGGCAGTTCTTATATAGGTCAGCTCTTCTGAGGTAGCTAGCGCTGTTTGTTTAACCTGCCCTTTTTTTACCACCTTTCCTTTTACCTCTTCAGGCTGCTTATTTGATGGTTTTTTAAGTCTCATATAAAATACACGAGCCGGTAAAATCGCAATAAAATAAGTGAACAAAGCAAAAGAAATAAAGTGTCGGAAAGTCCGGATAAGAAGCAGGTTTACGCAGAAAGCAATGAGAACCTGTGACGAGTCTCCGGTGCCGGAACAGAAAACGGGCGGTCCGCGCCTGAGAGAAGGCGTGGCCCGGAACAGAGAAGATTAATTTCGCTGAGGTGGGAATGAAATCGTCAAGAGCACATTTATAAGTTCGGAGGGCAGCTCACTGAGACACTGACGCGAGGAGAGGAGCCGCCTGGGCGGCAAGTAAAAGACGGTAGCCTACACAGGAACTTTTATCTCCAAAGATTCACATAGGTCCACTGCTCTCTACCCGTGGCCCCACTCCGCGTTGCCTCCGTTTGCCGCAGTAGTGGCGGAAAAAAGTTTCCTGAGTTCATAGGCCCGCAACGAACACTTCGAATGTACTCGGTTTAATCTTTTCAATCCGCAAGTTGCCTGGACTGACCTAACAGCGTTGCTGGAAAAGCGGATTAGGATTTTTTAAAATTCTCTTTCTCATCGTAACGAGACCTGAGGGGAATTAAAACTGATGGCCCCGACAGAACACGTCCTGATTGATTGATTGTAGGTTATAAAGCGCCGACGCATCGCACACGATGAGGCACGGCATAGTGGAGGGCTCCGGATTAATTTTGACCACCTGGGAACCTTTAACGTGAGCCGAAATCTCGTACACACGGGCGTTTTAAAGCAAAGCTTTTTACCTCTACTCCCCAAGGGTTCTTTCGCGACCGTTGGTGTCACCAGAAAACTCCCGCGAACAAATAAAGAAAATTTACTGGCACCGCCGGGAATCGAACCTGGAACTAATAGACTAACCAAGCGAGAGCCCGTTGTCTTACCGATTTAGCTACGACCCCACGCGAAGATGGGGAAGACAGGTGGTGTACTCACCAAGCACATCTACGGGCTTACCCCCTGCGTTCTCGCTGAATGCCACGTGAGAGCGTCCCATGACCAGTCACGCCCGTCTAGCGGCCCTGTGCGCACCTTGCTCATGTGCTGAGTTACAAAAATTAAAGGAAGCTCACACCAATGCATGGCATCTCACTTCTAGTACGCCAATGTGCTAAAGCCTGTGGCCTCCAGTGTTCACGTAAACAATCACAGCTCCCTGTCATCTGCCCTCACGCCAAACCATGGAATACATTCAAATACTCCTTGATGGCCAGGCCATCACTCCAAGCCCCGGCATCAAGATCCTGGGCCTACATCTCGAGGCTAACACCAAGAGTGACGTTTTTTTGCAGCGCCTCAAAAACAGCATTAATCAAATCATACACATGATCAGGCGAGTTGCCACGAAGAAGCGAGGCCTAAAGGAATCCGGTACCTTTCGATTAATTGAAGCTTTTGTCCTCTCGAGAGTCACTTACGTCAACCCCATGTCTTCTTCTCGGCAAGTAAGACATAGAGATGCTTTATATAATGATTAGAAAGGCGGCCGAGCAGGCCATTGGTCTTCTCATGAGTGCGTCCACACAGAGGCTGCTTAGCATTGGGCTCCACAATACGGTGGAAGAGCTGATAGAAGGCCATCTTTCTAACCAGAAGGTCCGATTCAGAACTTCGGTGGGTAACCGCATGCTTCACCAGAATGGCTGGGCAGCCCAGAATGTCACTCTTCTTGACGTGCTCCCAGACTCTTGGCGAATAAAACTAAAGATTCTCCCTTTGCTTAGAAATATGAACCCCAGGGCAGCAATCGAGGGCAGCAATACGCGATCATCGTGGCTACCTCTAGAACCAACCTCTTGCGTGTACCTCGCTGGGACCCAAGAAATGACGACAGCAGAAGAGGCAGCCATCCCCTTGGCTCTCGCTCAACCAGGGGTTCGGAGGGTAGTCACCGATTCCCTGCAAGCCTACTTGAATTACCCGTCGGGTAGGTGTCCTGACCTGCACTGCGCGTGCTAAAAAACCACTTCCCAAATGGTTCCATTCAGCTCATCTGGACACCCTCTCACGCTTCAATGAAGGGAAACAAATACGCCCACCCAGCAAGCCTGCGCTTTTACCTCCCGTGCTATGGAGCTGCACGATGACAGTCACCCGCTTGTCATGTTCAGAACGCCTTCTGTAAGAAAATTACCACGGTGCCGACACCTGTACCACCATAATCTTCGCCCCAGAGCGAGGATTCCCTAGCGCTGTCGTGTGCCATGGACGTTCCATTCTCAATGGCAGAACTGCTGGCTGCACCGGCCGCCATCAAAAAATCCACGTGCCCAGGTCCGGACGACGTCAGCTATACAACCCTTTCGCATTTAGGCGAAAAGGGGAAAGGATGCCTTCTAAACGTTTTTAACCGCTCACGGGAGACCGGCCGGCTAGAGCCGAAATGGAAACACGCCCGCATTGCACCAGTTCTAAAGCCAGGGAAAATTCCAACGACCACAGAGTCTTACCGTCCCATAGCCCTCCTGAGCTGTATCGGCAAACTAATGGAGAAGATGGTGCTGTATCGCTTGGACTGGGATTTGACAGTCAGAAATGTATACCCGCCACAGATGTCTGGCTTCCGCAAGTGCCGTAGCAGCAGCGATAATGCCATTGCCCTTGCAACTAGCATAAAACAAGCTAAGTATCGGCGGCACATCATCATTGCCGTGTTCCTGGACATCAAATCAGCCTATGACTGCGTAGCGCAGGATGCCACTCGCTCGGCGTTGAAGTCTTCAGGAATAGGAGGCCGCATGTATGCATGGCTATCAGACTATCTCTCCGATAGGTACGTATACATGTCAACACACAGCGGCGACAAAGCATTGTACAGAGTGACTCGAGGTGTGCCCCAGGGCGGGGTGATAAGCCCCACGCTGTTCAACATCTCCATTATAGGCCTGGAAAAATGCTTGCCGCAGTCCATTGAAATCTCCTTGTACGCGGACGACATCTGCATATGGAGCTCTGGTCGTAACAGACGTGTGCTACGGTCGAGACTTCAGCGAGCAATGAACTCCATTGCATCGTTCTTGGCCGCACGAGGAATGAAATTTCTGCAAGCAAATGTGCTGCGTTGGCTTTTACGAAGCGGGACCTCACGCACTACCGGCTCACTGTTGGCGGCACTGACATCCCATACCTTCCCAGCTATAGGTTTCCGGGGGTGACGTTCGACAGGTCACTCACCTGGTCACCTGATGTCCGCCATCTCAAGAAGAAGCTTACCTCAATCGCCCGTATATTTAGTATGCTCTCCAGAAACTCCAGCGGTTGCTCCGTTACCTCTCTCCTTCGGCTCTACGAAGCGCTCTGTGTTGGCCTCATACGCTACAGCATCGCCATTTTGGGTCCCCTTTCTAAAGGAACTATCAAGGCTCTAGAGTCCATGAAAGCACAGATCTTGAGGACTTGCATTGGTGTTCCGAAAACTACCTCTACTGTTGGAACATTGACGGAATGCCGACGTCTGTCACCATTGGCTCTCGGCACGCAGGAGCTTCTCCGCGTGCGACTACGTATTGTGGCCAGGCAATGTGACCACCCTTTAGCGCCAAGTTCGGTCCTTGAAATGTGCGACTTCCTGCCGCAGCATTACCAGCCGCCATCACTTCATCTCCACCCGCCCTGGATGTTCCCGCCCATGAAAATAGTGACCACGGTGCCCGAAATTACACACAAGAAGCATATTCCACCTGCCGCTCTACGGTTTTTTCTCTTAAATATATGTACAACACACGCGCAGGTCATACACATCTGTACACTAATGGATCGGTGTCATCCACATCATCCACTGTCGCAGTGTGGATACCTTCATCCCGCACCACCCTCAGTGCCATGCTCAGCCACAAAACATCATCTACGGCTGCGAACTTGCAGCTCTGCGGATGGCCTTGGCTCACATCATCGAGCCGCCGGCACGCGCGTGGGCCATCTTCACGGACTCTCGGGCTGCACTGCAATGTCTGGCGTCTTTCCCCAAAGATCAGCTTGTGCTTGATGTACAAGCTTTACATCTTCAAGCTCTGCAAGCGC
Organism: Haemaphysalis longicornis; assembly: GCF_048455015.1. Taxonomy (NCBI): domain Eukaryota; kingdom Metazoa; phylum Arthropoda; class Arachnida; order Ixodida; family Ixodidae; genus Haemaphysalis; species Haemaphysalis longicornis. The sequence continues at coordinate 171,458,297 of NW_027526295.1, forward strand.
ATCATCAAATAGCACTTCAGTGGCTCTGAGGGACGTATTAGGTCCTTGGAACTCTTCCAAACGCGCCGCTCGTGCAACGAAAGCCTTATTGGCATACCTAAAAGACACAAGTCTTGATCAGACTTTGTAATTAGTTAAAATCATAAGTATTCCTCTTCATCATTACAATCATCATCGTCATCGCATTCATCTCGCGTAGCAAGCCAGACATCTTAGCTGGGCTGACATTGCCAGTTTTCATTAAAGATTGTTCTCTCTCTCTCTCAGGGAGATAACCCAGCATTATCGCTTTCTGAGACAGACCGTACCTTCGCCTTACCCTGTCCTTTCCAGAGAACAACAAACTACCCTACGGCTCATACAATCCGGGCTCCTTCCCACAGCCTACGCGTCTTCACTTAATGTATCCGAATCGCTACGACGCTGAATGTAAATTTTGCTCAGAAGAATGAACACTCCGCCCCGTAATCGGGGTGTGCGACTTTAGCCCTGAGCACCCTCCTCTCTTTCCGTCAACTACCCAACAAGAGCAATGGGAGATGCTGCTGGCCAGGCCCTCTCGACCTACCCAGGTTCAGCGGGTGGACAAAACACAGGCCGCGCGGACTGCATATTGGCCCCACAGAAGAAGGAATCACTCCTCAGGGCTGCACGCTGGGCTGTTCAGAAATCTGAACAGAAGTATTTCTTCCTCCTCCTCCTCCTTCTGTGCCGCAAATGTCGTAGCCTCCGTAGATCGTAGAAGTCAGATCGTCTAACACCAGGTTGGAGCTTACCTTAATTTTTTTTTAAGTTTCTACTGTTGTGTTACACCAATACAACTCAACCAAACACCGTTCACGCATCATGCATTGATTTAACCTTACCAAGAATATCTCTTTGAAGTAATAAATGGTGTGGTTAAGTGTATTTCACTTCTCTCTGGTTTTGCTATTTGTAGAGCGAAGTGACGTGGCATGGGTAATCGTTATGGGTGCCGTTTACAGCTTTGCTTCCAACCACATTCACGGGGTGGATCGGCGCGATTTTTTGCTTTTCGCCTCCATCAGAAAAGCGGCCGCCGCGGACAGGAATCGAACCGCCGTCCTGATGCTCAGCAGCGCAACTCCTTAGGCACTGAGCCACCGCAACGGGTAGAATACGTCCTTCATTACCAAAACAAAAAAAAATCCAGGTGCTTTGCTTCAGACATTCCGTTTTTACAATGGTCAGAAGACTATAAAAGGAGCGAAGTTTTTATTTTTTTAGTAATTAAAATACCCTGTATTGTTTTATATTCGTTTAGCTTTATACATGCTGTGCGCAGCGAAGTTCTGCGGCCTTATCGTGACCTACATGTATTTTACCGCGGAACAAGCTATTGCATATTCGAATGGCTAAAAATAATTGTCTTGAGGCGGCAGTAATTTCCCTGTTTAATCACGCAGTTCCAGACCTCTTAGATCCCGAACCAATCAGTTTTGAACACCACGGTCGATAACATGCCTTCCAGCGCCAGCGCGTGAGACCTGCAAACGGCGACAGAATTGCAAACGGGTAAAAAAGAATCCTTCAAACCTACTTAATCTGAATATAAGATGACAAAGTATACATGCAGCCTATAAATTTTGAATGAGGTAAGAGTGTCTTTCTTTTGTTGCTGTAAACGTCGCACGTTGCAAGTGACATGAAATTGGGCAGAGAAGTATGAATGATAACATCGCCTGTAGAACAGTAGTTTTTATTTGAAGCTAGTCAGGGTGAAAGCCGGGCGAGTTGGTATGCCATATTGGTATGCCTTTTCGCGCTGTTTTTTAGTCACGATTTTTTAAAGAGAACGCTGTGTCAGTGGTACCGATGGCGTCCTGTCCAAAAACTAATGCGTTTCCTCACAGATCAGCTAGTCGACCGAAAAGCTCTGATAAGATCTCTGGACACATGGCCCGTGCGTGAAACCGGCCTTCCATTGTGTCAAAAACGTTTGAAAATCACGAAAAAGGTACGCTTCTAGATAAGAATAGACGCATCGATCATGAACACAGAGTACGATCGTATACATTTATTTCATAAACCACGTATCAATATATACTTATTTCGTCCTAAAGTTCGTTTATTTAGTGCTGGAAAAATCGTGGCATGGGTCCGTTCTTCGTTTTCGATTTGGGTCTTTGAAGATTGGACAATATTGTGGAAGCACTGCCAGCGAAGGTTGGACACACTTTTAGCGAAGTTTTTGAAAAACCTATCGACACACTTTTGATCTCACAAAGCTTCCGCTCTTTTATCAACTTCCTTTACGAAGAGATGGTAACGAGAGAGGATAGAAACAACGAAATTCCCCTCTAAACTTTAATCCTCTTAGTTACTGTTCCTTATTAGGCCAAAGTTGGAATGTGTAAGTATCGTGTTGGACCCCCATACTAAAGAAAGCATTAAGAAAACTTGAGAGTATTCCATTGAAGGTCATTTGGTTTATCAATTTCAAGTTTTTACGAACAGACTCGTCTTAAAGGGAAGGTGAAGCGGTTTTAGAATTAAAAGAAAAGTTGACTAGCAGCAAGTACACAGTGAATAGTCCCCTCCGTGTACGAAATATTTTTGCAATACATCCAATAGAAGCGGCGCAATGCGCAAACAAAAGTGGCCCATTGCCCCGCCCCCATCTCGCCGCGCGATGCCGGAAGACCGAAGAGCGCCGGCGAAAGCCGGCTGAAAAACGTCATACCCGGACTTCCGGTCGGATCGGCCGCCTCTGCCATGCTCTTTTCGCCGTGTTTCCTTGTCAATGATACTTGTCGTGGTTGGGGTTGATAGCACTTATATGTACAATTTTCATGTTCAAGAAGTATGCACGAACGCCAAACGAGGCATACGTTACCATGCCGTATTCCTAAGCAGGATAATGCACGCCGGGATGTTTGATAACATACGGAAGCGACAACCGAGATGGCTGTGCTTGATGACAGAGAATATACTACACTACGTAAGATACTTTGTAAAACGCTCCAATGCGTTTTTTTTTTTTTTTGATGCGACGGACGTGAATGTTCACATTAGATTCTAGATTTAGGAAGGATGAGGAATACTGCTGTACTTTGACCGGGGGTGTTTCGTTCCGTTCCAGAAACAAACTAACATTTGTTCAGGAAATACTTGTTTCGTCGAATGGTTTTCTTTCCCTATGGGCTTACAGCAGTGTTCAAAAACCAAATTTCTGGCGAAACTAAAACAAGGGGCCAATACTGATAAAAGTTCTCTCCAGGTTAAGCGGTAAAATGTATTCCTACAAAGTAACAGAACCAAGACCACCACATTACTTATTTTGCTAGTATACATGCCACGATAAGGTAATATTTGTCTGGAGTGAAAAAAACACCGCTCCGAACCAACACCGTGCCATAATTTGTGTTGACTGCGGGGGCCTAATTTTTTGCCCAAGATTCCGTGTGCCGGCAACCTGGCAAGCACTTGTTGCCGCTGAACCTCAACTGTGCGCCAATGATAGTCGTTGATATATATAACGACGAGACTAAAAAAAGTAGGAGCGAAGAATAAATATATACTGCCTTTGTCCGACTAGCGCGGTAAATGCCTAAATCTAGAAATGCCGAAGCAGGCCAACGATTCATTATCACAAACGTTTGGTGATTGTTACCTAAAGTAACGTAACTACAACGTAACTGCCTTGTCCGTCTGGTCTGTTAATTATAACAAGGGGGCCGTAATATTGTAGTAGAATGCGCAACGCGCACACAAAAATGAAGCCCTACTAGAGCCGATGATGCTACGGGGGCACCAGTATGCTACGGTGTTTTCAGAATAAATGCATGTCAAGCAGTAAGACGCCACTCATCGAAGTGCAGCTAGCGATTGCGGAGGCGCCTTAGCGACGCTGCCCAAATGACGCGTGCGCGTGCGCACGCGTGTGGGTTTCTGTATGGGGATGAATAACGGGGCTGGGGTGGGCGACAACGAACAACGGAAATTCGGAAGCAGAGTCCGCTTGTTGGTTTATGCGTGTACCGGCAACATTTGTCTCGCATATACGTTTACAGCGCATGAACGCTATATTTTTACGCAGTGCACACGTACGTGCGTTTCGCTGGTACATCGTTTATAAAACGCCGCTTAATCTTCAGCATAAATGGTTTCGTATATAGGAGCAAACAGTTCAGGCAGTACCTAATAATAACATAAGAAATAGAAACCCCAAGCTGGTTGCCTAATTCATAGATATTTTTACGGAAGCCTCTAGCCGACGCCACAGTCACTGCTTTGGAATTCTCAGTCGTGTAAAGCAAATTTAAGCTCCAAGATAATTGAACCAAAAGCAGGGGAAGTTATAAAATAAACTTGCAGTCATGTGCGAACATTGAACTGCAAGCTAAATTGCCGAAAATGCAAGCGCCGCTGCCGTGCGATCGTTCCCAATGCTTCCGACAAGCCGCGCGGCCAAAGGGTGTCCTCCTTTGACGACATGACGGGTGCAACCAATCAGGGGCGTCAAAGACGAAGAGCGTGTCTTTCAAACGGGACCACGCGTTTTGCAAGATAAACGCCGGTTTGTCTCATGTACGATAAAATTCCATGTGATATTCGGAGTCAGCGCGCAAGAAACTATGTAAACGTGCCTCTAACTCAATTTTTTTTTTTTGGAAAGCGCTTCAGCTTCCCTTTAAGGCCTAATGACAGCTAATACTATTTCTTCCCTTCAGAATCGGAGAAAGAAGTCCCGCCTTGATTTTCTGTCTTTTTTATAATCGCAAACTTGGCCTTGATCCAACCCCGTTTCTTGCCCGCTAAATCATAAGACCCACAAGACATACCCAACCACACGCAGTAGCTCGTACTATGCGAGAACGGACATATTCAAAAAATTTTTCCCCGTTGGTTTCTCATTTTTCCGGGGCACGATTTCAGTCTGGCGCCAGATAACCAAATAATGTCCTTCCGATACTGAGTAAATGTGCACTGTTTGTTTTTCATATGTTACGGTATCGCTCCTTGAATTGTGCCCAGCCATCCCGCTAGGACCGAATTGTGGTCCGCAGTATTAAATAAATAAATAAATAAATAAATAAATAAAATAAATAAAATAAATAAATAAATAAATAAATAAATGAATGAATGAATGAATGAATGAATGAATGAATGAATGAATGAATGAATGAATAAACAAACAAATAAATAAATAAATAAATAAAAATTACAAATAAAAAAGATCGATTTTGTAGAATTCAAATTTTGCGCCCTTGGAAGACCGCCTCATAGTCTCTACAATGGCAGAAAGAGGGCGCCAGGAGTCCGCTAGAAGTAGGAGTTCCTGTGTAAACATCCCCCTCGCGAGGGGCACGATCAAATGCAGAGCATTTCCGGGGGCGCACGACGTTACGTAGTTTGCGTTACGTTAATGTTGTTGCACTTGTGCCAACTGCTGACGAGAGAGCGCTCGTCAGCAGTAATTTGAATGAGTCAACGATATCAGGCGCGTTAGTAGCGTCCAATTCTGTGTAGGCTTTGTGGCGCAGTGGGTAGAGCACCATGTACATTGCGTTCCGCCCGCAAGGTCGAGGGATCGAAACCTGGCGCCGGATAGTATTTTCTTTTTTATATAGTAGGGACAACGACGGTGCGGACTACGGACGTCAACGCGGGTGACATCGTGAGTTACTGAAAGCTCTGCATTTAAAAAATAAATAAATAAAAAGTAAACTCCCACCTCCCTTTGCGGGAACCCCTGTGTAGATGCGACGCATAGGGGATTCACGTTGCAGCGTTGGACAGCGGAGGAACGGCGCTGGAACGATGTAGCGGAGCGGCGCAGGCAACGCGTTTTATAGCGCGCAAAACGGTGAGGCGACGCGCCGGCGCCAGTGCGTCTGCCGCAGCTATTACGCAACACAATCCAACACAATCCACTTTAATCCAATCCAATCCAATCCCAATCCAATCCAATCCAATCCAAGCCAAACCAAGCCAAGCTAATCCATTGGAATCCAATCCATTGCCCCTCGCGAGGGAGTGTTCGCTATCCGAGAGGAGAGGGGGTGAGCGGCGGAGAGCGCAGCTCACGCGGCGAGGAGAATGGGAGAGCGGCGGACGCCGAAAACAACGCCGACGACGCCGGATGCAGGGACAAGGTGAGTGAATGAGATGCAGTCGCATCTAATAAAGGGACCGAACCTCGGCCAGAAGAGAAGCGAAGCAAGAGCCCGTCGTCTTACCGACTAAGCTAAGTCCACACGAGGAGGCGGGGAGACAGAATTTGGATTCAGCGTCTGAAGAGGGGGAGGGCGCATTTTGGAGGTGACACGTGAGGTGGTGGCAGTGCGAGAGATGAAGCCATAGGCGCGCGTGGCGCCCTCATCTCCAACCTTCAAGAGACGCTCCCCTCCGCTTTCTTTCGGCCCACGCTGCACGTTCGGGGCGCCGCCCCCGTGAATCTCAAGTAACGGCTCCTTGTACAGCTACGTGTGTAACTTCAGGTGATGCTGCATGGGTAATCTTTTTGGGTGTCGTTTACAGCTTCGCAGTCCAACCACCTTCACATCGTAGATTAGAGCCAATTTTTTTCTTTCGCGGCCACTTTTTTTCACTTTCTGTCGTAAAAACCAAGCCAACGTGCCTCCCCAATGAAATGGACGCGGGTATTGCCAGCTAAGTACGTATATTTTGCCTCTATGTAACTGCAGTCTTCTTCGGGCTGGATAATGGGGACAGTATGACCACTGCCACCGGTTCCCGTAGTTTCGAACAGTTTGGCATCTATAAAGCCCTTATTCAAGCATCTTGCTAACTTCTTCTCGGGAAGCTGAATCGAGGGACAAGCGGGTATCATCTTTTCGAAGCGTGTATTCGGTGGCTAAGGCGTTGCGCTGCTGAGCACGAGGCCGCGGGTTCGATTCCCGGCCGCGGCGGCCGCTTTTCTGATGGATGCGAAAAGCAAAAACGCCCGTGTGTACGAGATTTCGGCGCACGTTAAAGATTCCCAGGTGGTCAAAATTAATCCGGAGCCCTCCACTACAGCGGGCATCATCACCTGCGTTGCGTCGGCGCGTTAAACCTCACAATCAATCAATGTCCATGATTGGAACGAATAATGATGTTGGTTGGAATAGCATAGAAAGTGAACACTGTTGTGCCACCCGAACACCAGAAGTATTCATGATTTGCCAATAACCTTTGAGCTGCACGATGTGGCCGTAGACGTCCAACTGCCCTGATTCCAAGAAAGATAAAAGACAATGGGTACTAGGTACATTTTTCATTAGGGTACAGCTGCCAGTACACTGCAGCTTCAGAAATATTTTCAGCACACTACGCGCCTTGCGAGGCGCGTAGTGTGCTTCTCCCGGGCAGCGGTGAAAGGATGCACTTCTGTCCTCCTATCGTCCCGACACGCACAAGAGGACACAACAAAGCTTTTTTTCATGGCCGCTTTTTCGTCTTTGGGTCTTCCTTCGGCGGCATCACAACTACGCCGTTACGACGATAAACAAACGCGCTGCACCACGGAGAAGTCCGCAACCGGACCTGGTTAGCGCGATGCTTTCGATGGCCGTAGGTGGCGACCGCTAAACCGGAGTCCCTAATACCCTGCACCACGCTATGTTTTCTACCCAAAAACCTGTGGCATGTCAATATTGCCAGGCACGGGTGCCCTATACCACATCCCATTCGGATGGCCCCAAATGCCTGCCCAAACACCACTCCCCAACATTACCACACTGCAAAGGGTGGAGTTACTGACCAGCTCATACTTTTCCACCCAGCGCGTGTAGCTGAAGAGGGCCGCACTATCATGCCATCTCCAAGGCAACCTGGAATTAGGGCGCTTCTCACCGAGCGGGTGCCTAACGTCGCGCTTGATTTTCAATCAATCAATCAATCAATCAATCAATCAATCAATCAATCAATCAATCAATCAATCAATCAATCAATCAATCAATCAATCAATCAATCAATCAATCAATCAATCAATCAATCAATCAATCAGCTTGACAATATCGAAGGGCTAAACGTATCTTTCCAGCGTTACTACTAACCGTCAAATCTTGCCGTTATCAAAGAATCGCAAATAAATCATTCTGCTGAGTTACGTGAAGTAGGAGATCGTCAAACTTACCTGTACCTCTTTCATATTTCATACCTGGTTACTCTCATATGACTGAAACGCCTATTAGGAAGGCGCTAGCTACACAAATAAAACATGCCAATTTTAGGGCAATTGCCTGGTTTTATTTAAAGCCCAGGGAGTGCTATAGAAGATATTCACTCGCAGCAAGCCACCTTACAGGCGCCTCAAAAAACTGGTTGGGTGAATATTGAGCAAGTGTCTCTTAATCAACTTTCAGTCCTGTGGCGAACATATTAGTGCCGAAATTAGTTCATAACCTCCACGCCATTCCATCACGCCACGTCTGCTGCAAGTCAAACGGTTTGGAGCCGACCATTCACACGTCATCTATTCACTGAACCTGTCATTTATAGTCTGAATTTTTTTGGTTTAATCAAATACCACAGCTGCTGATTTCTTGTCTTTTTTTATTGGAGGGGAGGCGGTGTACAATTAGGGTGACAAAACTGCAGAAACTCATTGCGTCCACCTAGGCCTAATTAGGCCGCTTTGTAGAAATAAGCCAATAGAAAATCGGTCTTCTTGTTGTGTTGCTTATCATAATTCTGCTTTTCCTAGCAACCTCCATCTCTCATTGTCGCTTCTTTATTACTTAGGCAAAGTTTTATACCACTTCTCTGTTTCTTTCTCTCATTACGTGTTCACGTCTTGCTAACAGCCCGCGTTTTATTTATTTATTTATTTATTTATTTATTTATTTATTTATTTATTTATTGCTTTTCCCCTGCACTAGACTCAGTGCGCTAACCTTAATGTAACGCTTTGCGCGTCCCCTACTTTTGGTGCATACAAATAGCTTTGGGCTCCCACTAATTGCCCGTCCTCCGTGACGACTCTGGCGCTAATTTCTGGGGGCCGCGAGGAGCCCTGCTTTTTAACCGAGCTACTGTCGTTGTAGATCACGCAAACTATTACCCACGCTAATTGACCGGCAGAGCACCAGAAAACAAAAAGGCTGTGCAGAAATCGCCCACGAACGCGAGTTTCGTTTAGCCGGTGTTCCCCATAGAGTTGGGAACAGTGAATATTGCCCGGTAACATGAATAACGTTCTCAAGCTGCACTCGGAAGCTAAACTTGAGGCTGAATCCTTCTCATATAGGCGCCAATTTTGAAAATGGCATTTATAGGTTTTTAGGCACAAACGCCAAAAAAGGAATTCATAGACACCTTAAAAACATCATAAAAGCCCTTCTTAACCTAAAATTCATGTTCATATATCGAAATGGGGTGATATGAGAGCGAGCAAAAAAATAGCATTTCCCTAAACTGGTCTCTATTCATTACTCAGAGTGCCAGGCGGCGCGCGAACTTAGGAGTCAACGCACGTTATAAGAAGCGTCAACGCATGCGCCAATAGCACGTTCAAGAATGCAATTATTGTTCCGTCGCTAATGCGTCCTTGATTAGGACCCCACAGCTGAGCCTTCGCTCGTTCGTCAGTAGCACTTGTTGAGGATGACAACAAGCAATACTGCACTAAGGAGACTACGAATCTTATTCCTGGAGTTCTTCAGCACGGTAGAGGAACCACAAATGGGGAAAAATTGCAGCCTTATTTCGAATTCGAAGACCGTAAGAATTACCTACCCAAAAAGTAAAAAATTCAAATTTGTTGACTAGTATATAACCGATTGTAGGCTGATGGGATGGCAATGCATGAGCTGTTTGACGTAGCCCTGCTGAATTAAGATTTCGTTGACATTTTTCAAGCTTAGTGGTACCTCTAACGTACTAAAACCCTCTGAAAACCTAATCCTGATTCACAAGGGTTACATAAATGCCTTAATTTTAATCAACCCATCAGCTTACAATATGTTGTATTCAATTCGTTTACAAGGGTAGTAGTGACTCTCTAGTAACGCCCTTAAGTGACGCCCTAGATTTCCGACAGCGAATGGAAAGGGACAGGTTGAGAAAAGGGTGTATACGAACGGATGAATTACACTTGTGGCATCAACCTGCTAACAGATAAATCAGCGGAGTATAATCCACCCACTCCCGTTCCCCACCCACTGCGCGTGCTGGGAACGCTCAGCGGTTGGCTCGTGGCACGCGCTAACGTGCGCTCCACATTTTCTTGATATTTTGTTTTTCTGCAACACCGAACGTACACCATGTACAACAGCTCCGCTGTTAAAATGAAATGCAGTTCCAGAATAAATAATGAACTACCCCCCGTGTGTCTTCCTTGGCACTGTCTATCGAATCCGCTTTTACGGCAGGTGTGACTCGGCGTCGGTTGCGCTGAATTGTGACCTTGTTGCAGTGCGTACCTTCTTATGCATTCGGCTCAAAGGCAGAAATGGGCCATAACGAAAGTGTTAATTGCAGGTTTTGCTTATAATTACAGGGTTTTTCGAATTTACGCCAATCGAGTTTGTGTTTTGATTGGGATTCATAGATCTGTTATGGTACCCAGTGGTATTTTAACGTCTCAGGGGAAGGAAGAAACTTCAGTACTTGCCCCGAAACTGCTGTTTGTGATTGTCTAGCGATAAATTATAGTGCTGACACGAACAAAAAGGAGCACAATCGCACAAAGAAAACACAGACCCTCTGCAATAACTATCCTCTCACAAAGCAGACAAATGTGAATGAAAAAAAAGCATCTCTAAGTCCTCGAACAAGGCTTACCATCATTCCCAAAAGGAACAATTATTTTACTGAAAGGGTTGCAAAATGGAAACGAAAATATGCATTTCCGCTAAGCTCCGCTGTTGAAGAAATCGGTGAGTGTATAGAACCAGCTACTGACTCGCGTGTGGAGCGGTTTTCACGTCTCTCCGAGAAGGGGAATCATAATAACCCGTCTCCAGCCGCTCAATGACAAAAATGTTGCTCCTCCTGAATAGACAGACTGTGAGCTCCCCTACTCCCAAAATTCAGCTCCATATCACTCTACTATATGTCATCCATTAATTAGGCTCAGCCTCTAACGGATCATTGTCCGACTTCTCCCTTTTGTGAGTAGCAAGTCATCGTCCGGTTTCAGCATACGGTCATGGCGACGACGACGACGACGATTTTGATGCTGATGGTGATACCGCTGCTGCGTGATGCACGCATACATGAGCGTATTTTTCCAACTAGCAAGGAACGTATAGTGTTGCCGGATAAACATTAAATCTCGTTTTAATACCTGTATTTTTAATGTATGTCGCCCTCCGCATATAGGCACCAAAATACGCCTGCAGAAGCAGGCTAATCGCCAAAGGGCTATAAAAGCTAATAAATACTGCATAAAACCACGGCAAGCAGTGTTCCATGTCTTTCCGTGCTTGCATTCAATTTTCCATTGATGATCTTGTCGAGACATAGGTTCTAAGTTCCTGGGTTGTTCCGACCTTACACTTCTAAGCCTTATCTGCAAGCCCGTCCTACGCAATAGTAGCAACAAACGCAAGCCTAAGACCATAAAAATTAAGGGGGAAGCCCACTTTGACAATAGAAAGCGTGAGTACATAGAGCTCTACGCGTACCGTCACAAGCGTGCAGCCCAAAATGTAAACTATGCGTCAACGGGGTCGGTTTTTTTCCCCTGGCGGTGCAGTAAGTTGTATTTGTCTGAATGACTACCACAGTAGTTATATCAGCTGCCGGTGAAGCAAGGGAAGTAACTACAAGGAAAACGGGCAGAAAGTAAGAGAGCAGTGTAGACCACGCACAAACCTTGCGCCGATCCCTTTAGGGGGCCCAGCACTTCGTCCGCAAATGCAGGGCGTTAGTTCTCCGTCTATTGTGCTACCTTTGCATCGCACTAATCGCGCCCTACCCGCTCTTCGGCAGCCTATTCGAATCGAGCATTGTGCAAAAATGTTCGGCAGACTCCAGAGCTCGCGCCACTCTCATTAAGGCGATAGACTTGTTATAGAATAGTATGGCGGGAAAAGGACATAATGAAATTCACGTTTAGAGCTCGTTAATTAACCCACACCACGCACAGCGACCAAGGAAACCACTGCCGCTTTTTTCTTCGGTCGGTAAACTTTATAATATGGCGCAGCTGCTAACGGCGTACATTATGGAAATTTTCTTGAAGGCAATTCAGTACAATAACCTTTTCGGCCGTGATTGGATTCACAGATATACGCAGACTAGACAATGACAAAATACGCCAGCTTTTAGCCTAACAAATCACCCTAACTTAACTCCCAGCTGTTCTTGGAATATTAGATTTGGTTTCGCAAAAACTTCGTGCTGTGAGACACTGCGGGGAATGGTCTTAACCGGGTAAATAGATGTACCTCGTAAGTTGTGGCCTTTCTGAAAGCTTAGTGTTGCTTTTTCCCGCAATGTTTAACTACAACGTGGTGCGAGTGAATGCTGGTAGCCAATATATTGTAAAAGGACTGGGGTTGCGGTAATCATTTTTACGGTGTACTCTTCTGAGTGAAGTATGGAGAAGACCTGCTTTTTATTAAAATTTATACCGAATGATGTATTCTTGACGATAGCATAGAAGTAAATGTGTGCAGCTTGAATAGTCACCCTACTCTCATAGAGTAGACTTCAAAAGTTTTTTTTGGGTTCCATGTCGCCCAACAAAATGCAAAGAAATGGCTTCGTATATGCTCGTTTCGCTGAAAGTGTCGAGCACAGACGATAGCTTTGTGCCGCCATTGGCACGTAACTGCCTCTCCTCTCTCACACGCCCGCCTCTCATGCTGTTCTTTTTCTGTCGGCGTCCTCCCGTGATAAACACAAGGAATGCTTGCTAAATTCAATTCAATTTACCCGCGTGCGCACTGCCATCGCGCCATTATGTGGAACCTTTTTAAAGCAAAGCTTTTTACCTCTACCCCCCAAGGGTTCTTTCGCGACCGTTGGTGTCACCAGAACACTCCCGCGAACAAATAAAAGAATTTACTGGCACCGCCGGGAATCGAACCTGGAACTAATAGACTAACAAAGCGAGAGCCTGTTGTCTTACCGATTTAGCTACGAGCCCACGCGAGGATGGGGAAGACAGGTGGTGTACTCACCAAGCACATCTACGGGCTTACCCCCTGCGTTCTCGCTGAATGCCACGTGAGAGCGTCCCATGACCAATCACGCCCGTCTAGCGGCCCTGTGCGCACCTTGCTCATGTGCTGAGTTACAAAAATTAAAGGAAGCTCACACCAATGCATGGCATCTCACTTCTAGTACGCCAATGGGCTAAAGCTTGTGGCCTCCAGGGTTCACGTAAACACTCACAGCTCCCTGTCGTCTGCCCTCACGCCAAATCATGGAATACATTCAAATACTCCTTGATGGCCAGGCCGTCACTCCAAGCCCCGGCATCAAGATCCTGGGCCTACATCTCGAGGCTAACACCAAGAGTGACGTTTCCTTGCAGCGCCGCAAAAATAGCATTAATCAAATCATACACATGATCAGGCGAGTTGCCACGAAGAAGCGAGGCCTAAAGGAATCCGGTACCTTACGATTAATTGAAGCTTTTGTCCTCTCGAGAGTCACTTACGTCAACGCCATCTCTTCTTCTCGGCAAGTAAGCCATAGAGATGCTTTATATAATGATTAGAAAAGCGGCCGAGCAGGCCATTGGTCTTCTCATGAGTGCGTCCACACAGAGGCTGCTTAGCACGGGGCTCCACAAATACGGTGGAAGAGCTGATAGAAGGCCATCTTTCTAACCAGAAGGTCCGACTCAGAACTTCGGTGGGTAACCGCATGCTTCACCAGAATGGCTGGGCAGCCCAGAATGTCACTCTGCTTGACGTACGCCCAGACTCTTGGCGACTAAAACTAAAGATTCTCCCTTTGCTTAGAAATATGAACCCCTGACATGACGAGGGTCACCGAAAAGCACGGGCTCAAGCGCTAAACACCACCCTCGGTGGGGATCATGCAGTTATCAACACAGACACCTCCAAACATCGAGGGCAGCAATACGCGATCATCGTGGCTACCTCCAGAACCAACCTCTTGCGTGTACCTCGGTTGGGACCCAAGAAATGACGACAGGAGAAGAGGCAGCCATCCCCTTGGCTCTCGCTCAACCAGGGGTTCGGAGGGTAGTCACCGATTCCCAGCAAGCCTACTGGAATTACCCGTCGGGTAGGTGTCCTGACCTGCACTGCGCGTGCTAAAAAAACACTTCCCAAACAGTTCCATTCAGCTCATCTGGACACCCCCTCACGCTTCAATGAAGGGCAATAAATACGCCCACCCAGCAAGCCTGCGCTTGTACCTCCCGTGCTATGGAGCTGCACGATGACAGTCACCCGCTTGTCACGTTCAGAACGCCTTCTGTAAGAAAATTAGCACGGCGCCGACACCTGTACCACCATCATCTTCGCCCCAGAGCGAGGATTCCTCAGCGATGTCGTGTGCCATGGACGTTCCATTCTCAATGGCAGAACTGCTGGCTGCACTGGCCTCCATCAAAAAATCCACGTGCCCAGGTCCGGACGACGTCAGCTATACAACCCTTTCGCATTTAGGCGAAAAGGGGAAAGGATGCCTTCTAAACGTTTTTAACCGCTCATGGGAGACCGGCCGGCTAAAGCCGAAATGGAAACACGCCCGCATTGCGCCAGTTCTAAAGCCAGGGAAAATTCCAACGGCCACAGAGTCTTACCGTCCTATAGCCCTCCTGAGCTGTGTCGGCAAACTAATGGAGAAGATGGTGCTGTATCGCTTGGACTGGGATTTGACAGTCAGAAATGTATACCCGCCACAGATGTCTGGCTTCCGCAAGGGCCGTAGCAGCAGCGATAATGCCATTCCCCTTGCAACTAGCATAAAACAAGCTAAGTATCGGCGGCACATCATCATTGCCGTGTTCCTGGACATCAAATCAGGCTATGACTGCGTAGCGCATGATGCCATTCCCTCGGCGTTGAAGTCTTCAGGAATAGGAGGCCGCATGTATGCATGGCTATCAGACTATCTCTCCGATAGGTACGTATACATGTCAACACACAGCGGCGACTCAGCACTGTACAGAGTGACTCGAGGTGTTCCCCATGGCGGGGTGATAAGCCCGACGCTGTTCAACATCTCCATTATAGGCCTGGAAAAATGCTTGCCGCAGTCCGTTGAAATCTCCTTGTACGCGGACGACATCTGCATATGGAGCTCTGGTCGTAACAGACGTGTGCTACGGTCGAGACTTCAGCGAGCAATCAACTCCATTGCATCGTTCTTGGCAGCACGAGGAATGGAAATTTCGGCAAGCAAATGTGCTGCGTTGGCTTTTACGAAGCGGGACCTCACGCACTACCGGCTCACTGTTGGCGGCACTGACATCCCATACCTTCCCAGCTACAGGTTTGTGGGGGTGACAGTCGACAGGTCACTCACCTGGTCAACTGATGTCCGCCATCTCAAGAAGAAGCTTACCTCAATCGCCCGTATATTTAGTATGCTCTCCAGAAACTCGAGCGGTTGCTCCGTTAACTCTCTCCTTCGGCTCTACGAAGCGTCCTGCGTTGGCCTCATACGCTACAGCATCAACATTTTGGTCCCCCTTTCTAAAGGAACTATCAAGGCTCTAGAGTCCATGCAAGCACAGATCTTGAGGACTTGCATTGGTGTTCCGAAAACTACCTCTACTGTTGGAACATTGACGGAATTCCGACGTCTGTCACCCTTGGCTCTCGGCACGCAGGAGCTTCTCCGCGTGCGACTGCGTATTGTGGCCAGGCAATGTGACCACCCTTTAGCGCCAAGTTCGGTCCCTGAAGTGTGCGACTTCCTGCCGCAGCATTACCAACCTCCATAACTTCATCTCCACCCGCCCTGGATGTTCCCGCCAATGAAAATAGTGACCACGGTGCCCAGAATTACACGCAAGGAGCATATTCCACCTGCCACTCTACGGTTTTTTGCTCTTGAATATATGTACAACACATACGCAGGTCATGCACATCTGTACACTGATGGATCGGTGTCACCCACATCATCCACTGCCGCAGTGTGGATACTTTCGTCCCGCACCACCCTCAGTGCCATGCTCAGCCACAAAACATCATCTACGGCGGCCGAACTTGCAGCTCTGCGGATGGCCTTGGCTCACATCATCGAGCAGCCGGCACGCGCGTGGGCCATCTTCACGGACTCTCGGGCTGCACTGCAATGTCTGGCGTCTTTCCCCAAAGATCAGCTTGTGCTTGATGTACAAGCTTTACATCTTCAAGCTCTTCAAGCGCATCATCAAATAGCACTTCAGTTGCTCCCTGCCCATCGCGGGATAAATGGAAATGTGAAGGCGGGCGTTGCAGCATCCACAGCGCATGACCAACGCGGATCAAAAATACCGGTGCTATTTTCTCGCAAAGATGCTTCAGCCCTTGCATCCAGTGTGGCATGGAGCATGCAGCGATCGCGTTGGGCAGACGCATCCCGCCATTACGCGCCCCTCTACTCTATCGACCCGCATTGTAATTTTAAGATGCCACCTGGACTATCCAAGCATGATGAAGCAGTACTGCAGCGCATGCGGTTGAACGTCGCCTACACGCGATACTACTCCTACAAAATCAACCAGTCCTCCTCGCCTCTGTGCCCACAGTGTGGTGTGCGTGAAGACCTCCAACACCTAATATGTGACTGTGTGCGCTTTATTACACAAAGAGTGTCTCTCACAGTGTCCCTGGGCCGGCCGCTGTCCGCATAACTAGAACTGAGGGACGTATTAGGTCCTTGGAACACTTCCAAACGCGCCGCTCGTGCAACGAAAGCCTTATTGGCATACCTAAAAGACACAAGTCTTGATCAGACTTTGTAATTAGTTAAAATCATAAGTATTCCTCTTCATCATTATAATCAGCATCGTCATCGCATTCATCTGGCGTAGCAAGCCAGTTATCTTAGCTGGGCTGACATGGCCAGTTTTGATTAAGATTGTTCTCTCTCTCTCTCTCTCTCTCTCAGGGAGATAACCCAGCAATATCGCTTTCTGAGACAGACCGTACCTTCGCCTTACCCTGACCTTTCCAGAGAACAACAAACTACCCTACGGCTCATACAATCCGGGCTCCTTCCCACAGCCTACGCGTCTTCACTTAATGTATCCGAATCGCTACGACGCTGAATGTAAATTTTGCTCAGAAGAAGGAACACTCCGCCCCGTAATCGGGGTGTGCGACTTTAGCCCTGAGCACCCTCCTCTCTTTCCGTCAACTACCCAACAAGAGCAATGGGAGATGCTGCTGTCCAGGCCCTCTCGACCTACCCAGGTTCAGCGGGTGGACAAAACACAGGCCGCGCGGACTGCATATGGGCCCCACAGAAGAAGGAATCACTCCTCAGGACTAATGATACCTGTTCGAGGACGCTACGTGTAGTGTGTGCAAACGCGAGACAGCGACGCTATCCCATCTCATGTGGGGGTGTGAAAGTGAAGTGCGCGACGGGGGGGACAATGTGCAGTGCTCGAGAGACACGTACCCACCGGATGTGCGCGAGTGTGTGTGTTCGACGGACATCAACCACCAAAGAAGGGTCATCCAGCGGCTCGAAGCGGCCTTAGCCAAGCAAAGGCGAAAGAGCGACCCAAACACGACCGACCCCAGACAGGGGAGGAAGTGGACGGGGAGCTCAAGTAGCCCGAGCAAGGCGGGCACGAAGCCTCGAGGTCTACACCCGGACTTATAGAAATCTATAAGTTAGACTAGGGAGCAGCTACGAGCCCTGCGCGGTCGAGCCGGCTCCTAACACGCAGGATGTGTTTCAATAAAGTCTTTTCTCTCTCTCTCTCCTCAGGACTGCACTCTGGGCCGTTCAGAAATCTGAACAGAAGTATTTCTTCCTCCTCCTCCTCCTTCTGTGCCGCAAATCTCGTAGGCTCCGTCCGCGGCGCAGAGACGGAGAAGTCAGATCGTCTAACACCAGGTTGGAGCTTACTTTCATTTTTTTTAAAGTTTCTACTCTTGTGCTACACCAATACAACTCAACCAAACACCGTTCATGCATCATGCATTGATTTAACCTTACCAAGAATAGCTCTTTGAAGTAATAAATGGTGTGGTTAAGTGTATTTCACTTCTCTCTGGTTTTCCTATTTGTAGAGCGAAGTGACGTGGCATGGGTAATCGTTATGGGTGCCGTTTACAGCTTTGCTTCCAACCACATTCACGGGGTGGATCGGCGCGATTTTTTTAATTCTTTCTAAGTTTTCTTTGTTTCTTTTCGCCAATGACGCAAATTTATACTATTATAGCACCCGGTTCGGTGGTTCAGTGGCTATGGCGTTGTGCTGCTGAGCCCAAAGACCCCGGTTCGATTCCCTGCCATGGCGGCCACTTTTCTGATAGAGGCGAAAAACGAAAACGCCAGTGTGTTCGAGATTCCGGCGCCCGTTAAAGACCCCCAGGCAGTAAAAATTGATCCCGAGCCCTCCACTACCGTGCACCTCCTCGCCTTTGTAGAGTCGACGCATTAACCTCTCAATCGAATCAATTGCTTATTTTTTGTATTCGTCATGTTTAGTTGATTTCGCCTTATGTGTTGCGGGCCACTGCTGCTCTTTCTTTGTTTGCATGGCTTCGTCGGGCGTTTGTTTGAGTGTGATCGTGTCGCTCGAAAGAGGACTTGTAAAAAGATTGTTTCGATAAAATAGAAACGACCACAGCGAAACCATGGAGACTGTGCTGTTGCTGCTTAACATGGTGGTTCGCAGAACCGTCGTGCTCTAGCGAGGATCAGTTACATAAAGTTCTTACCTGTGCTGTACTCGGAATTTTAGCCTAACATTTCTTGCAGTGGCCATATAGGAATACCTACTACAAATATCCACCTGACGCTTTTTAATTGGAAATCCCGCAGTCAACTTTACTTAACGGTTGCTTTTAATAAAATGAACCCATACATGCTAGCGCGTGTCACTGCTTCAACTGGGCAAATGTCTAGAAGTTCCTTGTGTGTTAATTTACCCTTATTGTGTTTCTACTATGTGTGTGGTTTTATACGGGGCAGTTTGCTACGCATTCAACGTGTTCTTTACTCCCACAGGCCAGTCATTTTAAATGAAAAAATTCTGCTTGTTGTGTTGCTGGTTACACTCTCGACAAAATCACAGAAAAGTGACTTACAATGCTGTATCCGCCTCCATGCGTTGATCACTGCTGTTTGGGTTTGACGTTTTTCAATCAGAATTTTTTTCTTGCTGCGAATGTTCGCTCCGGTACCCCAAATGAGGATTCATTCGGTTGCCTTTAGGGCTTTCCAGGCGCTCATCCATACGCGGTATGGGTAGTCTTGCACCTTAGGGCTGTCACCGTACGGCTTTTCCCCAACTCCTTAATATTTTTGTCGTCAAGGTTTATGATCGTTGGGTCTTGATTTTATTACTCATCGGTTTGATCACTGATGTTAACACGATCCGGGAGAATGCCAGCTACACAGCTTCTGTGTGTTGCACTCCGAATTCTCCGGCTACCCGCCCATGCCTACTTCAGCGACAAAGAACCCCGTGCTCATTACTGGGAGACGCCTAATGGCCAAGTGAATGATTTCTCCCAGGGTTCATTGAAGTCTCCAAGAAATCTAGAAATAGTTCACCTTCTAACCGCAACAGTCGCTCTCGCGGCTGCTACAAGAGTATCGCCTCGTCGAAATTCATTCTCCACTTAATGTTTATCTGTCCCCCTTGTCAAGCACCCCCCCCCCCACCTTCCTTTTTGCTTTGCCTCTCTACGGTCATCCGTTTGGCGTGGCCTTCCTGTGCTTTACCTGCATGCCCTCGGAGAAACACTGATTAGTCTCGCATGTCACGACTTGTGTGGTTACCCGTGCAGTACCCTGGTCGCTGCTCAGCAGAATTCAAAAAATGACAGCAGTATTTTTCACACTGAAAGCGCGCGTAGGCAAATGTATGGTTTCTTCCGCTTGTTTTCGAGGTTCTTTATTACTATACCACACCGTGTGCTGAAGATAAGAGCTCTCGTGCGGAGGAGCTTGAACCATAAGGTGAAGCGCAAAGGCAATACCCAATCAAGGGGCAACGTACCGAGTGCCTGGCACACTTGCGCAGTAATAAACGTTCTTCAAGAGTTTTGTTGTGGGTGAACAAGGCTACTTCGCGGACGGCATTCCTTAACCGTCTATTTGGGGACGGAGGGTGGGGGAGGGAAAAAGAGAGAACGAATCTACTTTACTTCCAACTCTGGTTTTAGGATGGAAGAGTCGCGGTGGCCCAGAGGGCCCCCTCGACGTCGAGGGCCCGGCCGGTGACCAGTTCTTGGAGGTCGTGGTTAGAGCACCCTAGTGCCTGTTCCCAGAGGGTGGGGGAGGGTAGATGGGGGAAGGGGTCGCGTGGACATTCACATACGGATTGACAGAGTGGGTCCGACGCCTCACGCAAAGGATAGTTGGGACAGGAAAAGAGGGTAGGGTAAGTATGCACCACGGAGCAAGAATATTAGGAGGCGAAACGGCCCATTGGGGCAAGCGCGGGCGAGCGACCAGATAATGCCGCAATGAAAATGAAGGCGGATCGCAAAGCTTGGTTTCTGCGACGGCGAACTAGAGGGTAGCGGCACCCGATGGACGAAATGATAGCGGCCACAATTCATCGCGTGGCTGCGCAGTGCAATGCCGAAGACGGCGGCCGCACAGTTTCTTCAACCACCGTAGAAGCCGCTAGCTTAACCTATTACGAGCGGTTTTGACATTATCTGGCTCGCTAGGAGAGAGAGAGAATAAACATTTTTAATTTGGAGCTTAATGGTGCAGGATGGTGAGAGTACCACCGGTGGGGGGCGTCCGCTAGTCCGGGATGCCCTGGTCCTTGCTGGCTGCTCGTGCGAGGAAGCATCGTTTCACTTATTCTTGCTGAGTGGTATGCACTAAAAAATTGGGCCCATCTCCCCGTGAGGGGGACTCGAGTAAATGCGTCGCATAGGGGGTGGGTGTATTGCGTTAACGTTTAGTGTTTGGGGAGTTGGTGGTAGTGAATGCGTTGTATCAGCAGCTTCTTGACGTAGTTTGAATGAGTCAAGGATATAAGGCGCGTTCGTAGCCTCCCATTCTGTGTCGGCTTTGTGGCGCAGTGGGTAGAGCACCATGTACATTGCGTTCCGCCCTCAGGGTCGAGGGATCGAAACCAGGCGCCGGATAGTATTTTTTTATATAGTGTAGGGGGACGGGTGCGGACGACGACGGTGCGGACTACGACTACGGACGTCAACGCGGGTGACATCGTGAGTTACTGAAATGCTCTGCCTTTAACAGTGTGGTGTGAAAAGGTGTGCGCCTGAAGAAGGCGGAACATGTGGGTAGGGACGGCTGTGAGGAAGGTGTGAGGAGGGGGAAGTTGTCAGCGAAGAAGGGGGTAAGGTTGGTTAATGTCCCGTTAGGCAAGTAGCACCGAATCGGGACATCTCGGAAGGCTGGTTGAGGTGTAAAACACGCGCCTGCTTGGAATGTCATTGCTCGGGTTTGGTGGTGGGCAGCCTCATTACCACCTATAGGTATGCCGGTGTGCACCGGGGTTCACAGCAGCGTAACCGCTTCAGAAGGGCGTCGAGAGAATAATTTCCAGGGCAAGTGATGAAATGGTGCCGTTGAGGTAAGTTCGGATAGCGTGTTGCGAATCTGATAATACAACGAGAGGAGTGGGTGTTTGAGTAAAAGTGATGGCAATTGCTGCCATCTACGCGGGGATTGAAGTCGAGGTGAGTACGGTGGCTGAAGTTTGCGGGTCGGTGCTAGATGCTCCCATGACTGCGAATGTAAATGCGGGCTTGATCGGATACTCACCCGCGTTTACATATAGGACGTGCTGGGAAGGGGGGTAGCGTCTGATAAAATACCTATAATACCAGCGAGAAAACAATTCCAGGCTAAGCCTGAACCTTTTTAACTGTGCAAACCTCAGCGTTCAACACGTGTAAACTACACTGCTCTCATATATGCCTGATCGACTAGGATTTATTTTTTATTTTCGAACATTTCCGTTCATTTAAATATACGGAAACTGTGTCGACTTTCGGTTTACGCCGTGGACTTTCTTATTAGGTGAAGCTCGTCTATGTATGCGCAACAGTTTGCAGGGAAGTCTCGAATTTATATAAAGCAGCTCCAGCAGGGCCATTCTGTGCGTGGAATTGCCGTGATTCTTGCGGAAAAACAACGTTTTTCCAGCGAAAGCAGCACTAATCGACGACAACCTATTCAGCTGCTCCGGCAGTACGTATGCCTTACCGAGACTGCTAAATGATTTAATTTTAAACGAATTCTCTCTAGAAGGAGCTAGTGTTCGCGCTATACGAGAGTACTTCCTGTAACATTTCTTTTATTGTCTTCAAACTGCACCTTGTTGTACCGACTTTGTGTTCATAGATATTGCTGTTGTGCATTGCTATATGTTATGCTATGTGATCTTCAATTTCTTGATTGACTCAGATGATGTATAAGCGTTTAAGTAGTGTGTAATAAATGTCGGGTTTGGTGGTGGGCAGCCTCATTACCACCTACAGCTTGGCCATGCAAATGGCCAAGCTGTCAGGTCGATCGCACGCGGTGATCTCCCTGGCTTGAAGAGAGGCACAGTCTTCGATAGCTTCTAGGAGTGGGAAATGTCCTCAGCATTCTACAATTCACTGAATAAATATGGCAGATGGATGGTCATGCTGGCACCAAGTTTGCAAATGAGAGCGTAGTCGACGGTGTCTGGGGCAGCGGCAGCACTGTGGGGAATCCTTGGCAGTGCTCCTTCGAGTTCAGTCAGCGAGAACCCGACATAAACCTCTGCGAGGCCCGATGTCCTGTATTTCTGGAAGGATGACCTAGCGGTACTGCGAGATGCGATAACCTCATCACAGGCCATTGCCCCTGAAGGCCTTGTAATCCATGCGCGGAACTCATCCGCGACCGCTGTTTCTTGCAATCCTCTGTACAACGCTAACCTATTTGAACGCATGTCTTGGGTCAATTTTCAGCTGCAGGCGGAAGCCGTTGTTGTCGCATGACCATCACCCGCTTCCTGAATAGGAAGTTTCTGGCTGACTACGTTTGGGCGCTCACTTCCAGGAAACTGTAATGCCCAAAAGATCAAAGCACCCCGTACTGGACTGTACTGCACTGCATGAATGCATCAAATATACACGCAGTGGTTCTCTTTAGCTGATGGTCAATGAGCCTGAACACGTCGCTCGTGATTAGGTGGAGAATATTCCCAGTCTTTCTATGCGTAGCTTTCTACAGATTTTAGTATTGCCTTGGATTCAAGCTCGACCCCTTCTGCAGCCGCCATGACGAGTTCCGATTCTCCACTGACCACCGTGATTACACTGTTTTGTTGGCCATAATGACGACCTTGGGCCAGTCTTCTAGATGGGTTTATCAGTAAAACTCCTCATTTCCGTAAGGCGGTTCTGAGAAAGCTGTGGGGAAGCCGGAAGAGGCGATGACATTGAAATGGCATGAATTTCTGGTCAACAACTTCCACAAGTGGCGATAGGGTGTAGAATACACATTTTGTGCGATATTTTTACTAAGAGGAAATGTAGGAATAGCTATATTTATAAAATGTAGAGGGAATCAATGCGGGTACCAGGAATGGGCACTCAAGGGTAGGAATCACCCCAAGGCACAACCGGCGTCGTCTTCCTCCTCGTTCTCTGCCAGCCAAGCTAGTCCTTCAGCAGCATAGGCAACCATCATCAGCGCGCCCATAAATGGACGGAGATTACTATTTGACATCACTCCCTGCCCGTCTCTCGATGCTGACTCAATGTACATAGGTTTCGTGATAAAAGAGTGCCCGAGTGCAGCTTGGTTCGGGCCACGTAAATGATATCGAATTGCGCCAATGCAGCATGAGATTCCGATAAAGTGGTTATAAATAAAAAAAAATTTACTTTTTCGACAGTACGTTTCGTTTCCTCCAACACGCGGAACTTCTGTTTACAGAATACGACTCTCGCCCTTGTTACCTAGACGGGCTAATCTTTTGGTGTTTAAGAAGGCGAACAAATTGAAGCAGTCGGAAAAATGAAATCTGGATGCCCCATTTCTTAACAAAAAGCTGTTCTTATTGCGTTCTTCGTGTTCGTAAAACTCAATTTGCAGACCCTTCACCTGTCTCAACCGAACAACACCTCCCTGTCCCCTCTATCCTGATGCCCTTTTTTCCTTTTCGTTTTCATCTAGCCGCTCCTCTACTACCAAGAGACAACGTGTGATTGAAACGCTGTGTCGTGACGTTCAGAATCGAGTCGAGGGTCCGCGTTTTCCCTTTCTTCTCTTGTGGCCGTCCCGCTGAGGTAAACAAGGATGAAGAACGAGAAAAATCAACTTCAATTCCACCGTTCAACATCGAACAAGTTATGCGGATTTTTTCCACCTTTTCATGTCTTGTCTCGTTTCACCAAAATCTAGTTTACGGCCTTTACTTTGCGGACCCGTCCATCAGACACGATGTAGCGCCTCGGGTGAGCTGGTTTACCGTCGGATGGAGCTGTCAGATGCCGCAGATATACTTGGCATGTCTCTCCTTAAAGATCCCTATCTATCCTTGACAACTCTTCCAGGAAATACCCCTGCCCTTTTTGTTTAAAGAAAACGCGTAGGCAATGTTTGCACAAGAAAAAGAAGCGCACCGCACATAGGTAGGATGCGTCATCATAAAAAAATGAAATAATTTGGAAGGACGGGGAAAAGAACTACCGTTGAATTCAGCACATGTTTCAATGCTACGCTTCATAGCAGGTGTTCGAAACTTTGGGAATAAACTGAGAACAAAAATATGAGAACGATCTATGAGAACCAGAGAGGGGAACTAGGCGCTGGTATTTCAAGCAGAACTACCACTGAATCCTCTATAACCCTGAAATATTTGAACGGTTATTAAAAATGAAGGCAGTTCACAATAACGCTGAAGACTTGAAGGTAGCGAAGCTGTACGCAACCTTCAATTCCATAGCGATGGTTTAAGTCCACGATTGTAGCCGATTTGCTTCTTCTTCGCTGCCGCAAGGACACTTACTTCACCATTGTTGCTATAACGGCGAAGAAGAAGCAAATCGAAGAAGCAGAACGAACAACAGAACACGCACACTTAGGCGCCCGCGGGCTCAACGTGTACCCTATCACCTGTTCGTTGTCGAACAGGTGGCGTGACTCCTCCCCCCGCAGTCACAGCCGAGTGAGTACTCTCGGGTACGAAGTCATGGTCGTAGCCGAGTGTGCAAGAGGACTGACTCTAACTCCGTTGAACTACTAGTCGCAGGTTGAAATCTTCTGGTGCCAGTGATTTCTTTTCTTTATACTGTCACACTGAGTTACACTGAAGTCAATCGGAAAGGTCTTCACCCTACAGTGGACCTGAGCTGGCTGATGATGATGTGGGTTCGCGATTTCTCACATGTTGGATGGTGCGCATGCGCGCCTTGCGCGTTGAGGCAGACGCCACGGTGTTTAGGACGCTCTGTATGCTGCGGATGAGCGCAAAATTTGCTGAAAAAGCATTGCAGCGAATTGTAGTTGATCGGACAGAGAGCACACTATCCGCTGTGTCACGGAAGCGCTCAGTCTCGCTCTCTAGTAAAGTCACCACCTCTTCTGTGAATATAAGCAAAAGAAAAAAATGAATAAGGAGCACTAATTGATGTCTAGAAATAAAAAATTAAGCCACAGTGAAAAGGAGAAAGAATTTTCCCCAACAACAATGCGCCAATACGGAAACGCCGTGGAATAACCAGGCCGCACCAAGCGCAGTTGCCCCGATAGGCTTAGGCCACGTTTGCTATTGTGATAGGTCGCTGGTGCATGTCAGACGCACCATAAAAAAATTATAGCGGCATTTTGTTCATAATTTTTTACGTGTCATTTAAGTTATTATAATTGGTGTGAATTTTATATAACCCGCCGCCGTGGCTCAGAGCTAAGGCGTTGTGCTGCTAAGCCCAAGGACAAGGGTTGTAGTCCCCGCCGCAGCGGCCGCTTTTCTAATAAAAGCGGAAACCGAAAACGCTGTGCGTTTCAGATTTAGGCGCACTTGAAACTTCCCCAGGCGGTCGAAATTCATCAGGAGCCCTTCACTACGGCGCCCCTCATCGGATGTACTAAAGTTTGAAGGCGGGCTAGTTGGTTCATACTGAAGGCAAAAAAACCGCGCAAAGAAACGACACGTAAGACGAGAAAAAGACAAACACGGGCGCTGAATGACAACTGAATGAATTTTATTGCGCGCATGCAATATAAGAAAAACCAGGAAGAAACTTGTGTTTGTCTTTTTCTCGTTTACGCATCGTTTCTTTGCGCTGTTTTTTTGCCTTCATCGGATGTGTTGTGCCATCGCGTTAAACCCCACGATCAATCAGTGAATTATAGGCAATTTTTTTTAGTATCTATATCCTCATCGGAAAACCTTGAAAACAAAAACTTGTCGCCACTGAGAAAATAAAAATTAGTCTCGGCGGGCATGTTACCACAATAGGATGTCGTAGTTTTCGAACTTATGGAATTTTTGTTTCCCCCCAAAATCATTCTTGCCCGGTATCACGGCTGACTGACCTCTCAGAAAGCATAATATAGAGTAAACGTAGAAACCAAAAAAAAAAAAACGCACGAAAGAAGTAAAAAGAAACTGTGGCGTTTCTGTTGAGTTACCTCCTAGCCGGAACAGCAAACGGGCGGTGCCCGCTGGACGAGAAGGAGCGGGCCCCGGAAGCACCAATTCGTTTTGGCAAGGTGGGAATGAAATCCACAAGGCCCAATTTCTCCACCTCAAGTTCCGGTCTCGCCCACACTCACTCGAGCAGAATAGCGCTGAGCCCGATGCAAAAAGAAAAAAAAAAGAGCCAAGGAAGACGGCTGTACCACTTCTCTTTTCAAGAACTCCAACTGGGCGACTGATCAGTTCTGCCGTGTTTTCGCGGTGCGGCTACAGCTTTCAGTATTAAGTACCCAATTTCCGTTATTATCCTATAAGGTTTATTGTTAGTGTATTTATTGGTTGCTCAGCTCTGTAGTACATCTCTTTGTTTCTCTAAACGCGTCGTGTCTGCTCAGGGGCGTTACGTGGTTTGAAGGCGACTAGCAGTCTTTTCCAGAAAGAACAAGCTGTTCGGCAATTGGTTCCTGCCAAACCATGTTTTCAAATATTGCCGTCTGCAAACACATAATAACGAATATGTAAACGACCGGCTGTTCCATCACCAATTTCAACAAAAGCTAACCATTTCCGGCTCTCGAAAAAGAGTCAAGCTTTTCATTTCTTGCTTGCGGGTATAGGACCCTTTGTCATTTGGGATGTGAACACACGAGCAGAAAAGTACGCGAGAGATCGCGCCCCGAACGCTGGGCAGAGTTTTCTCAAAAGTCGAGCTAGCCGACGTCGGTCGCTCCTCAGGAGGCGCACTCTCCCGCGTGCGCTCGGTATTTTTTTGTAGCGGGAGCTACACTGGCCGAGGTTGAGCAGTTTCTCGTGGCTCCTGGACAGCCGTGCTGCGCATGCGCGAGGAGCAGTGACGTTACACGCCGCACAGGACGTTGCTCGTTGCTCGGCGTCTCTCACACACCTCACGCGCCCAGCGTCTTCGCCGACCTCCGTTCCGCACGTGGCGGCCCGGTCCAATTGATGATCATTCGAGGGGTCGCCGGGTGTGGAACCGATGGCTCGTGCGTCGCAGCAACACCGGCGTGTGCCTGTGGAACCAGCTTAACTCTGGGGCGATTGGAGACGCTGCGCCGGTGCCGCTTGATAAATATACATGTGTGACATATTGCGTATACCGTTGTATGTCATTGAAGCAGAAGTAAGTATGATAATCAAGCTAATGCTAGACAACCAGGAAAGCTAAGAATAACCAGACGAACCTTAGGTCACGCTGCGTATATCCTGGCATAGCCGAGCTAAGCTACTGCTAACTTTTTTCTTGGTATTTTTTTTCTGTTAACGCTCGACAACGGAACTGAAAGCTTTAACAGCTATGCTGTTAAAGAAGAACGTCCCAACTCTTGGGGACATCGGTTGTCGGTCAGCGATGGAGCGTTCCTGCATAATGAAACCAATAGCACCCGAGATAACCTCAGGGTCAGTGAGGCACATGTGAAACTTGCCGGTTATAATCGGTTTTTGAATGCTCCTAAATTTCTTTCTGCGTGTGTTACATATCTGCTGAAATAAACTTGATTTGTGAAGGCGAAATCCTCAAATGGCCCATTGAGCGAGAAAGGCGGTGCCGGGCATAGCGTCCTTAAAGGGATCCTGCAACACTTTTTTCAACTTTTTTTTGAAATCTTAAATGCTTGCAGAACGTAGTAAGACAACCCACCCAGTACTTCGATTATGGGGTCACAAAGTACCTTAACCAAAAAATACTGCTTTATGCTCATCAGAAAACTTGGAAACTCACACAAAACATTTTTCTCTCTTTCTCGATCTTGACGTTCTTCGACAGCCCGAATTACGTCACTGGGGCCATGTAGCGCCTGTTAGTCGGTTTTACTTCAGTTGCAGCAATGAACGCTTTCCGATAGCGACTTTAAAAATAAAGCCAGGAAAACAAAGCAGAAACGGAAGGCGTATCAAGTGCGACGAGCAAATCACGCAGTGCCGCTCCGTGCTGACGATAACTGTAGCTTTCGCAGTGCTTCCAGACGCGAAAAAAAGAGTGAAAGCGTTTATCGAAAGTGTTGCAGGGTCCCTCTAACTTAAACGGCTCGTTAAGAGGAGTACAATACCACGAGGAGATCTGTTGTAGCGCGCGCTTGAATTAGTTAGTAGCGGCAGCTGGCTCCTTCGGGAGAGTTCTATAGCGCGAAGTGTTCCACATGGCGAGTTTAAGCTTACCAAAAGGTGGGCGGCCACGCCAATACAGCGGAGATGAAGAGAGCGGGATAACACAACCGTACACGGCTACATTAATTAGTCCAACGCGTGGGCAGGAGATCGACGCAATTCGGAGCCATTTATGCGGATCGCAAGGCAATTATCCCAAATTACAAGATGAGCCATTTTACCGATTTGTTAAAAAATGAACAGTCACTTCAGTATAGGTGGATAGATTGCAATATTTTAAAAGTAGACCTTAGCCTTTGATATGGTCTTATAGCCTTTTCCGGAAGATAAACACAGAGGGTGGGGGGGGGGATGGGGCGGTGGGGGGGGGGGGGTATACAACGCTTCTTTTTAGTTTCGTTTGGAAGTTGCAGGCAACTTTCCGCATCCTACAAATTTTTCGTAGACCAGATTAGCCATTTTCTTGAACCAAGTTAGCATTTCTAGGCCGTTGTTTGAGCTGCTGATGATAAATGCATCGCACTCGCGATTGTCGTTTAAGCGGAGCGTGTGCATGCTTATCCTGTGTCTGCGTCGTTCCACGCGTAGATGTCAATAAAGAAATCTAGTAAGTCATTTTTGGCGACACAGGAAAATGCATGCACTATTAGCCATATAATACGGGAGCAGTGTTTGAGAATCTTTCAAACCCTAATGGTGCGCCTTCATAAGCTCAGGGGCCTCATACAACCAGGAATGCCTGGTTATCAAAATGCCTCATACGTGCTGAGAACGGTGCGTAGCAACCCGTAATAGAATGCCATTCCGGCAAGTAAACACTACCCGCATTACTCAGCGAGCGTGGGTTTAGGACGGCTTTTCTCCCGCAAGGATCCATGGACACTGCAGTTAAGGCATTCCATCCTGTTTATTCATCCATGTTATGATATTGACCAGCATTATTTTACGGGCAAGCTTTCAATCAACACCGCGCCGAATATGTTCATTGCAGAAAACGTTTTCGGGGGGGATTAAGTGCAGCCTCACCGCATGAATGGGCGTAAACCATTCCTAATTTGTCAGTAATCCCTTTCGCATTCACACCCGAAAGTTTTATTTAGGTGTTCCTTTTTCTGTTTGGTTTTTCTCCCTCTGAAAATATACAGGTGCACTTTGTGCCTGAATTTGGCGGTGCCGGTTTCCTGAATTTGATTTTATGCACTGCGCATCCCCGTAAAACCCTCGCACATATATGCCCGACATCTTCAAAGAGCATTGGGTCATTCCAAGAAGAAGGAACCGAATTAATGCGGAAGCCATCTCTACTTGCTGCCGATGTGGTAAGACATTGGTATTAGTGTTGTATGGCCGACATGTGCAGACAAA
Organism: Haemaphysalis longicornis; assembly: GCF_048455015.1. NCBI lineage: Eukaryota > Metazoa > Arthropoda > Arachnida > Ixodida > Ixodidae > Haemaphysalis > Haemaphysalis longicornis. Next base: position 171,488,475 of record NW_027526295.1, read on the forward strand.
ATACCACCCGCTCCTTCTTCCGCTCTCCAACCTTATCTTAACTACCTCTACACAACCACAATGCTGCAACAGAGAGTGGGTGACTGCTGCCGCGAATCTCCGAGAACAACAAGCACTGCTGGAACGCATTATCAGAGCCTTGAGTGGGTGCCTGAAGCAAAGCGGCTGATTTATCTCCCCCCCCCCTCTCTTTCCCGTGACTACTAAAGTTTCCACCTATCTTTTACCCACTCCTGCAATCGCTCCAAAATTCTCATTGAAAGGGTACAATGCAACATCCCGATCTCTCCCCCCCCCCCCCCCCCTTTCTGTTTACAGGCCAAATTGACTCGATCCGACCGCACAAGATGTAGACCGGTTCCGAGAGACCACAAAAAGGATATCGATACCCACATGAAAAAAATAAGGGAACAGATAGTATTAACACACAAAAGCATGCCCTAATTCCATAAAAGTTTTGTTTTCTGATGGGAAATTCTTTGAGGGCACCGACAACTTTCTGTGTTTGTGCTCTTGTCAGGTATCATCAATCATGACACCAAAGAGGCAAATAGGATGGAACGCAAATACTGTTTCCCAAGTGTTCCGTATTCGTTGTCCAGTTTAGTTTGATATTATGGGTTTTTGGAGAGTTGAATGTGATGTAGTAAGTTCTAAATTTAATGGCATTGGAATATTTTTTTCTAAGCAAGCTTCAACACGAACGAACAACAAGTTTTTCTCGTTCTCCGCGACAGCGTCAACGTTCGGGTCAGCCTCTTCTCAGTGGACGGTAATCCTCAGGCTTCCGCAGTGAAACAAGGTGATATCTTTGGCAATCGTTAGAAAAGTACTTTGTTCTGTGATTTCTTTAGGCATCATGGCATGGTTGGCGCAGAAACTAACTCTGGTATTTGCAGAAAATTGTAATCGGATAGCTGCACGTCTAACGAGGTTGCTGTTGATAGCATTACGTCGGGGGAATCGTCCATGCTTTTTAAAGGGAAGCTTTGTAGTCTCAGTGGTGCCGTCATTTCGTCAAAACGCACTGCAGGAAAGCCAGCTTTACACAGTGGGAAGTGTCTCAAAAAACAAACAAACGCTTCCCGGGGTACGAATCAAACCTGCGTCCCTTGCGTTACGACGACGACGTCTATACGAATGCGCTACTCCTCTTTTTTTTTATTGGATTGCGCCACTCCGGCATGGTCAAATATGCTTAGATCTTGGACTTCTACTTGAACCCAGAATGCGTGGGAGCAAGCTTCGCGTTTTGAACATCTTTCTCTTAAGAAAGGGGCTTTGATTTCCTAAATAAAAGAGCAGTAACTTTTGGGTATTAAGACAAGGTTTTTTCTTACTGGGAGCTCTGGTCACGACGTCGTAAAATTTTTCGGGAATTCTCCGTCTTGACCGGAAGTGTTTAAAGGAGAAAGCTAGAGATATTTGTGTTTCACAAAGGCGTGAGGTAGAGAAAATCGTTGTGAGGTGCACGGAACCGAACACAAAACCGCAGCGCGCGTCAGAAAAGGGCAGCAACAGTGCTGGAGGAGGATTCTGAGAAAGCGCAAGGTGAGCCTCCGAGGCAGGTGAAGTAAAACTTCAGAATTTCAATATTTTTTACTCATCGCTGGCCTCTAACGGCGTCGCAATTCCGACCTCTCCAAATAAGACCATGTTTACCTTTCTGTACCATCGCTTGCACGGTTTCTCTTTTCCTAAGCTAAATGCTACCTCATGAGAACAGAATTTCTTTTTTTATTATAGAGTACGAAATCCTTTTAAGCTGGTCTTTCGCCAAACGATAAGTGCGTCGGCTTGCTGCCGCAATAAAATAGGCCGTTGCCGTCCCGCCACAGCGGCATCCGAAAGGAAAACAATGTATCGGACATTCCGTATTTACGATAACCGACGGAACGCATCCCCAAAATCCAGGTCACGGAAAACCCTCTAGCAAGAAACAGCTTGGGGCCGCTTACAACCGCTGCCTTTTTATCATCTCCAAAACTATGTCACGCTGAAACCGGAAGAGCGGCGGCACAGCCGCGATGCTCTTCGCCGTTGTAGCTCCATCCTCAATCTCATGTTTCCGGTAGAAAAGTGAGGCTTTCAAGCTTTATTGCTCCTGTGTTTGCTACTACAGGGGTTTCTTTTCTTAACGACACACAACAACCTTCATCACCCATCATACTTTATTTTCCATACTTTGGGTTCTGCCCCGTCAAATGCCAGATTTGCGACGCATTTACTGACTGCAGAGATGAGCGTGTACATATATTACGCAATGGCCGAAAGTAAACTACTGAGCCTACCCTAAATTCCCTCGTCCTATTTGCGGCTCTCTCTGTGGTACGGTAGAATTATAGTGAAGTTAGCGCGGGTGATATTGACGATGCTGTTTACCACCTCTCTGCTTGAGACTTATAGTAATATTTTGTCCGTTCAAACGCATTTACCGGCAATCAAGCAAGCGTGACGGCATTTCAATAGATAGTAAAAACTCGGTGCTGAAGGTTCCATCATAGAGACCGCGCGAAGGGTTCTGTTCCCGTTCAGCGCAGGTTCGCTGGAAAAAAACAGCCGCGTGTACTTAGATTTTTCGGACATATTGTTGTTCAATTTATTTTCACTTCACGTGAACGTTCTTTCCTTCCGCCTCCAGCTACTGGAGCTTTCGCCTTAAATAGGAAATTCAGGCGGGCTTGAACGAGCAGCCGTATATTTTGTTTTTGCAGCGGAGGGGGGTGGCGGAGGGGCGCGGAAATGAATATATAGGAGGAAATGCGACGAAGCCGGGAAACCATTACTCACCGAAAAAAGAGAAGGACGTGCAGCTGGAAATGGGGATGAGAATTCACGCTGGGACGATTGGTTTTGGCAAGCCGAATGTGATGGATTGTGTTTCAGGCAAGGGATCCACGCTTGTCTTTTCTCGTTTTCCCGGATCCGGTGGACCTTATTTGAGGCACCCTTTTCCCTCTATTTGCCCGTTTCTGAGCCGCAGACATCTCTACGGTATGTGGCCTAATATGTCCCTGTAACGCTCACTGCTCCCATTCAGAGTTTCGCACTCAATTTTGGGCCTCGTGTTTGCTACACATTCCGAAGAGTTGACTGATATACATTCTTATGTGTACTTTATATAAAGGTGCAGTTATATCAATGCGCCTGGCGATTTGTCATTTAAACGTGAGTAACATGCCTGAACTGGTATTGCCTGCATTAGCTATACACCCGTCTCATAATTTAGGCCACAGTAGCTGAATCCAAGTGAATTCAAGCAAACTCTTGTTCCACCTGTACACCATAAATTTGCATGCAGTCCCCTTTTCAAATTAAATATTTGAGTAGATTCTTTCCAACCCGGTGGACAGCCTTTCTCTTTGTACACGCATGATTTGTTTCGTTTTTTTACAGTCACTTCAAGTTGCGGAATAAATGATAATGAAATGCGATCTTGAAGCCCCAACTTCCGAGACGCAAGAGACATCATGTGCACGTTCTACACAAAAAAAAAGTATTAACGGCCAAGGAAGTACTGACAGTATTGAGGTCTCTTAAATAAGCTCTCTTGTACACGCAGCTGCGGATCACTAGTACGGCGAATAGGATGTCCAGCGCAGTGTCTCAAGTGAACAAGATAATTCGTACCTAAGAAATCCGCTAACAAACGCTTGTATGTGAGTCTGCCTTTTTGTCGACTCTGGCGGGCCTTAACGAAAGTGAAAGCGTTCTGAGTTATTAGGCAGGGGGGCCTGTTTTTGTTCTAGGTTCGTACTCACTGGGTCCTTTTGATTTTTACAAAAAGCTGGTTAAGTCACCAAAACAAAACTTGCCGAAAGGAAAATTTCGAAAACTTATGGTCTGTAACATAGTGCGCTGCCAAGCAACCGTTTTATTTAGCAGCTAAATGCTGGTAAATGACTCAGCATACACTGGTGTATGTTTTCCGGGCAAACATTTGTTCACATTAGTTGCGTTTAGTACGAAAGTAACGCTCCCACAAATGTAGGAGTGTCAAAGCGGCAAAGGTACGAGTGAATGCCTTAACAGGTTTACGTTCAGGAATATAAATTTAGTTGAGGTTTCTCGGCATAACACTACCGCTAGTCACGATCATTTACACTATCCATAGCAACAAAATTAAATTACCACTACTTTGTCCAGCTTTGCGGTATTGCCCAAATTTGCGGTATAAAAAATATACAATAAATAAAATTAATTTTTAGTGTGCAAATTGTTTGCACAAAACACCACAAAATATGAGTGAAAAAACAATCGTACAATAAACAATACAATATTGTACGACAAACAGTACAATAAACCTTCACATAACTTCTAAATACCAACTAGCCCCCCAGTCAACACTCGTCAACTTCACAAATTGTTACTACCTTAGTGCACAGTGGCTGCTGTCACTGGCCGCAATGGAGAATCAAGAAAGGCAATTCCCACAAAAAGTCCAGAAGGCACCACCGTTGCTAAAAAGGTAATTTAAAGCATCTAACATGGGCAAAATAAACTAAACTCTCAGTCGATCTTCTTAAAACAGTTCAAATCTTCTCTGCACTAGAAAACCACAAACGTAAGCAGTATGATGACAATCAGAAACGGATCTGTTCTTACGACATAGGAATCGTAGTGTCTGCCACTAGAAGTTATTTGTGCGGTCTTTTGATTTTAGGTTATGAATTTAATTAGCACTGACTGAATCTTCAGTATAATTTCCCGTATATGAGGGCCCTTTTGGTATAAGCCGAGGTCTTGAAAAAGTATTTGAAGATTCAGTAGTGCATCTTCGGGATACTGTCACACTGCATCTGCCAGATCTGCAAGCGCACCATTACACGTCAACCGTATGGTTTCCTGCTCATTGTAGAATAACTGTTAATGTGAAGGCGGACACTGCCGCATCCATCGCGCATAACCACCGTGTACCCCAAATAACGATTCCATGCTCAAAAAAAAGTGTTTTAGTTCTCACTTCCAGCCGGCGTGGAACATGCAGTGTTCAACCTCAACTGACGCATCACATCAATATGCGCCGCGATAGACAATTCACGTCCACTGCAAGATCAAATGCCAAGTGGACTCCCCAAGCGATAAGAACCAATGCGACATGGCACGGGGCTGACTGTCGCGTGACACGAACATTACTATTCAAGATAAAATGGACCACGTCGCCTCTCTGCCCACAGTGCGATTTGCGGAAAAACTTGCAGTATCTGCGCTACGAAACTGCTCCATTCAGTGCGCAAAGAGTGCCTCCCGTAGTATCTGTGGGACTGCCGCTTTCCGTGGGCCCTCGACTGAGGGACGCTTTATTTCTGTGGGCATGTGCCAAACATGCTTCATGAACCAACAAAAGCTCCTACCTCGTACCTGCAAAACACTGGTCTTGACCAGACACTGTAAATGGTTGAACGCATCCGTTCGGATCAACGCATTCAACATCAGCACCATTGTTATTATCATGAACGAGCATGAATTATCATGAATTGTCAACCCATTCATCTAGCGTAGCAAGCTAAGATCGTCAGATTTCTTTGCAGACCAATATCTCTGTCTTTGTCTCTGTCAACATCTATTAAGTGTGCCTCGCGAATCGTCCCACGACCCTCGCACGCAAGTCGAAAGGGCTGAGTCCAAACCGCCCCAGTCGTTAACGGTTGGTAACCCGTAACGCAGTTTTAACCATAGATTTTTTTTCTTTCTATGACTCGTCGGGCTCACATAACGTTTCTAAGACCTCGGATTTCATCCCCAATGGTCGTTACCGGAAGCCCACATTGGTTGTACACTAATATCTGATGACAGAACTAGTGTACTGCTCATAATTTCTGAGTAGTTCCCAAATGTAGATCAACCCATACACATTCTGCGCAGAATATACTTCTCATATTTTAGAACAACACTTATAACTTGTCCAAGAGAGTTATACCATTTACTTCTACAATTTCACTGCCTACCCGAAGGTGTATTTATTTTATGCTTATTTACCTATTTTTTTTTTTAATTTTTGGCTGTTTATTTTATCCTGCTGCCAACGTTTCCTTGGAAACTTCACTAAGACTTTTTCGCACACTTTATGGGCTGATTCAATAGGACGATGGCTTCCAAAAACCGTTAGAGACTAAAGTATTTCCCAATTGTTTGAGAGCCTGCTTTTTTGAGAGTTGAGCTTGCGAAACATCTTTCAATGGAGTATTTAAAGATGCTGGGAGAGGACTTGGTCCCTTGTGTGACACCTTTCCTGATGAGAAAATTCTGTTTTTGTAAGAAGTGATATCGTACCTATGCATCCTTTGTAGACTTCCTCAAACCTGGCTATGTATGGTTCTTGTACGGGGTGATTGCTCAATGATTTCAGCACAACTGTGGTCGCTACTTAAGGGAATGCTTTTTCGAAATTTCTATAATTACCAGATACAGAGATTTAATGTATTCTGCACACTTTTCAATTACCTGGTGTTGAGCACGGAAATATGATTCATTGGTCAAAACCCCCTCCTAATTCTGGTTTTCTGTATTGGCTGTTCAACGTTCGCGGTCTTAGTTATGAGATTGCGTATTAAGCCAGTGACAAACTTGAACTCAACAGAGAATGAGTTTATTGGTTCGCTACTAATACATTCGCAGGTATCACCCTCCTTGTTTTAGTAACACTGCTGCGCAGGCTTACGAGAAGTATTAGTGGCTTATTCGGGTGCCATACTAAGGTACAGTCGCCAGCAAAAGTTAGCCGGATGTGCGGCGCGTGGCCGAGCGGCGCAAAACTGCATTGCTGCGCCATCTGTAGCCAGCGAGCGCCTGGTCGAGGCTCAAGAAACTGGCGGGCTAGGCGCGATTTGCGCATGCCTGTCCTTTATTTGTTACCGGGCATCTCTGATCCCTCGCTTGCCCATGACATGCTTTCGATATTCACGGCAGCCGCGGTGGCGCCGCGTGACCATCGCTGTCGTTTTGCTATCACTGGTGCTACAAATTACGCAGCCCGCGGCCGCCGTTTGCGCGGCCGCGGGCTGCGTATCTTCCAAGTGATGTAATGGTCCACGACTAAATTTATTTTACAGGAGCTAATAAAGGCTACCTGTTGGAAACTGCGTACCTCGATGTGGTGCTTAGAAAAAAGCGCGTCACCAAATTTAATCTTGCGGCAAAGCAAACTTTCTGGTGAAAGATCTACCTCTCAATGTAATGTAGGTCTCGTGTAAACATCATACTAGAATTGGCCAAGGGAGGACCGTTAGCATTACGCCGAATCACATTTACTTGCCATAATTAGTTTTTAGGGAAGCCGTAAACGATACGGCATTCAATATATGACAGACTAAGGATGAGGTACAGTTACAGAAAACGGCTGTAACTCTTGTTTTGTTAGAACTACCCCAAAGGAAATTTTGTGATAATTAGCCCCTGAGACGACTACAACGGCAATTGTCGATAAGCTGACAGGTTATCGGTGCTTAGATTAAAAATAAAATAAAAGTATTTCCTATTCAACCAGCAGTGCCTCTCTTGAAAGATAAGGCCGGGTTCAGAGAGAGAGAGAGAGAGAGAGAGAAACATCTTTATTTGCCCTTCTATAATGGCTTCTGCGTTGCTGGGGGGAAGGAGCTGCTGTTACCAGTCGCCCCCAAGAACTGCCTCAATGTGTTGGAGGAGGGCCTCCCAGCGCTCCTCTTCTGTCAGTCGTAATGAGGAGGTGGTCAATTGTCGGACTGAGGATGCGTACCGGCCGGCGCTTTTCGTCCGCTTGGCGGAGAGCGAGTTTGAGTTGTTTTTGGGGAACGACTGTCCGCAACTGTCGTAACTAACTTTAAAGAATGACGTCATTTCACGACTCAATCCACCGAACAGCGTGACACGCCGTCTTTTTACGTCCATGGATCACGATATGGCTTTTGCGTCGATAGACTGAACATAGCCTAAGATTTATTCAACGTTGCACGCCGCGCAAACGGCGGCCGCGGGCTGCGTATTTTGTAGCACCAGTGATAGCAGAACGACGGCGATGGTCACGCGGCGCCACCGCGGCTGCGCGAATATCGAAAGCATGTCACGGGCAAGCGAGTAATCAGAGATGCCCGGTAACAAATAAAGGACAGGCATGCGCAAAGCGCGCCTAATACGCCAGTTCCTTGAGCCTTGACCCGGCGCTTCCTGGCTGCAGATGGCGCAGCAATTCAGTTTTGCGCCGTTCCGCCACGCGCTGCACATCCCGCAAACTTTTGCTGGCCACTGTACATAAATACATGCATGCATACATACATACATACATACATACATACATACATACATACATACATACATACATACATACATACATACATACATACATACATACATACATACATACATACATACATACATTAGGGCGGACGGAAAGACCCAAAATTTTGCTATTATATAGTCCAGAGGAGAATACGATTGTTAATAATGCTGTGGGCGCAATCACGAAGGTGACAGAGAAGACCAAGGCGAGGATGATTGATCAGGGAAAGCTATGGACGCAGCAAGGAATAAAAAGGGAGAAAATCAGGGAAAGCTTAACATGAACGATAGACCGAAGGAAGAAGGGAGCGGGAAGAAAATCGGAGAGATTGTCGGTTGAGATTGCGGGCATTTTTAGTGCTTGGATGCGCAGGGCTGTCTTTCATTCAGGCATCCTCCACTGGCATCGTGCGTGCTGTCGGCCGTCGTGTCGATGGCGACGTTCCATTTGGCACGGCACCAAACAACTAAGCGTTTTTGTGTCAGGTAAAAAACGGCGGCGTTTCTGTCGATGGGCGGATGCCGTGGCAAGCCAAAGCGAAAATTAGGCGTTGCCAAACTTTTTGTGTTAATATAACATTAGAATTTCCCCCCTTTGGGATCACAGGTTGTAAAACTGTTTCCACAAGAGCTGCACCGACTGACAAAAAACGATATTTTGCCGTAACGCTCATTGCAGTGCGGCTACGGGCATCATACAAAGTAATGCTGAATGCAACACGTCGTGTGGACATTTTTCTAGTTTAATTGTTGAGCTGGATTACCATCGTATCACATGACCCCTCATTTTTTCACTTCAGCATAAAATACGACACATTTTTGGTTCAAGTGAAAAGGCGCTTCAGTCTTTGCCCATTTGGACGTATTGCATGGTGCGAGCACCGAAGATATAGGCTGTTTCTTGTGCATAAATAACGGTGACAGCTAGCAAGACAGCCACTCTTCGATAGATTTTCCTCTCGTCTATCCGTGCCTTTCGCCTCTGACCAGGTTGCGGCCGTCTACGTTGGAGGACGTTCATATTTAATCCCGTTTGGTGCATTGTATTCCACTTTCCGGAACAACCAACTGTAATAGGCATGCGTTTACACGGTTCATTATGAATTTCGCGCTGGGTGACCTACGTGTTACGTGATGAACTTACCCATCTATAAGAAAAAGCCAGAAACTTCTCAGTGAGGAAACCTGACAATAATGTAGTCGAGGGGGCAACCAATTGATATTTTCTATTATTATTTTGAGTGTAAAGGCAAAGCTGCGCTTTATGTGTTTGTGGCGGTGCAAGCCATTTACGAAATTCGGACCCCGGTACACTACGTCATCATCAAGGGCACAGCTTTTGTGGACGCACCTTTGCAAAAACGAAAGCAAAAATTTCACTTACAGTCGTAGGCAGTGTTTCGTTTCCCCTCACGTGAGAGAATACATTGCCTTTTTTTTATTTAAGCTAGAAGATTTAAAATGAACCTAAAGGATATAATGCAGGAAGATTAAATAAAGAGACACAGAGTGCCGTTGTATTAACTAGAGTGCGAAGGCTGCGAGGGGAGGAGCGGGGGTGGGGGGGCGAATCCTGACTGGTTTTATGCAGCGCTTCTTGAATTCATTACAAAGTAAGCTCTAAAAGAGACTTTTTGCCCGGACACGATTCAGATAATGGCCTTTGATAAAAGTAGTTCTGCCACGAGGAATACGCAGATTAGGCCCGTAATACCATCTTGAGGGAACCGGGAACACATTTTTTTAGAGCAATTAGCTGTTACCGGCTTAATGAAGCCAATTTCTTTTTTTTTTATACAGATGTGGTTGAAATGTCACATTGACCCGCTTCACACGTGTTCAGTATTCTAAAGCCAAAATATTGCAAAAAATTCCCAAATTGGATACTGGGACCGGGACAAACGCTCGTCCATATCTACCAATCCTCTCTAAAATTGGCGCCACAGCTATGCACAAATGGATTGCTGAGAATACATTTTTATGGGCGACAAGGGATCTTGATAACATAGTAGAACGGCCCTAGGACCTTGAATTAATAACCTACACAAGACGATGCTATATGTCGCGCTCTATTATTTTAGTTTCAATAGTACAAACAAATGCTGTGCTGGAAAGGCACTTTAACAGCGAAGCAGTGTAGCAAATCGTAATTTTTCCTGTGCGCAGTTAAAAACATGAAGAAAATGCCGAGCGCTCGTGTATGTGTGCATCGTGGCAACCACCCAGCGTCCCTGCCATCCGTTTGTTAAGCCAAGAATACACACTTAGGGAGATTGGCCAAAATTGGCAAAAAAGAAAAAAAAAACTCCAGCGTTCTCCGCAGACGTGGCAACACTTGCTCGAAACGAGGAACGAGAGCACGCCCCTCCAAGGGAACGTCCAATGATTATCACTTACAAAAAAAGAGGGAAGCTCACACTTGGAGCTGTAGTCGTGGAGTAAAGGTCGCTGCGGCAGTGAAGAAGAAGCAAATCGGCTGCAACCCTGAAATTAAACGGACGTGATGGTCGTGAAGGTAGCGCACATCCTTGCTTCGTTCAAGTGTTACACGTTAATGCGAGATTCCTTCCTTTTTATGTTAATTATAAGGGGTCCGGCATCAAAGTAAGGTGGGCGAAGAGAACGTTATTAGGTACCTCCACAAAACTTATGTATCCCCGTGTAGAGGTACACGCTGAGCCCCTTTAAAGTGGGTTTCGCGGTTTTACAAATGCATTGATGGAAAGACTCTTTTACAAGGACAATGCAAGATGTCGGAAAATTGGGTATAAAGGCCATTGGCCTTTAATTAAAAGCTTCTTAGTACCCTATGCATAACTACCAAGCAGAGTACACCCATTCCTTGAAAGTAAGCTTTACTACTACAACACACAATTGCATCAAAATTATAACATTTTTTACGGGCATAATGGCTGAACGTACGTGAAAAATGAAAGCTGTAGTGCCTCGTATTATTGGTACCTTCGTATGCAGCGAACGTGTGACACTTCAGACGTTGCAGACGGATAGACTAGTTTCTTCGTTGAGTCCTTATGAAAATGATTACACATTTAAAAATCTAACACTGTCCTTAGCTGTTTTGCACCCTCAACCACTCGCTCGGTATTCGTAAGTGTCAGTCCTGTCACCCTTCTTTTTGTTACTCCTCGTGCCGAACTAAGCTTCTTTTTTATGTACTTAGCAAGGCCCCAAGTTCCTACCTCACATCTTGTTGTTGTGTTTGCGTTCATTTAATAGCCTCAAGGCTTAGTAGACCGATTTATATCCAGGAAACTAGGTTGGTACCCCGGATGAAGTCTAACAAAGAACGGTAGGCAGGGCCATAAAGCCACCGAAGGTAATGCGGGTCTTGCCGCAAATTTAGGCCTGCTGCTATCAGACATTTCCTTGGAATGTCCTTAGTTCCAGGGAATGTCCATAATATTCGGTCAAAGTCTGTCGGAAGCGTTTCACCAGAGCAGGTTGAAAATTTCACGTGCCCTTGGTAGTCCCCTTTCCATCCACTAGCGCGAGCGTCGAAAGTACACGTTGACAGGACATCATTCATCTTAAGTCGCTTAGGTAGGTACTGCGCTTCTCTTGTCAGCAGGGTGTCGAACCGGAATTTTTTCGGGTTCGGTTCAGGTTCGGGTTCAAGCCTTTCGGGTTCGGTTCGGGTTCAGTTCCAGAGCACCATTCCGTTCCGGTTCGAACCGGTTCGAACTGGTTCAAACGGGTTCAGACGGGTTCGAAGAAAAAAAGCAGGCGTGATTTTTCTGTTAATTTTTTTTGCTCGTTTTTCGTTTCTTTATAAAGTCGGCATAAAAACAAAGTCATAATGAAGGTTTCTCTGTCCAAATATTTTGTCTTCGCCAAACTAATGTTACCCTGCAACACTTTTTTCAACTTTTTTCTAAATCTTGAGTGCTTGCAGAAAGTAGTCAACCAACACATTAGATTATGGGGTCGCAATGTGCCTCAGCCAAAAATTACTGCTATCTCCTCGTCAGATAACTTAGAAACTTGCTCAAAATATTTTTCTCTCCTTCCCGGTCTTCGCATTCTTCGACCGCTGAATGACGTCATTACAGTGGTGTAGCGGCTGTTTGCCGGCTTTCCTTAAGTTGCAGAATATAACGCATTTGATAGCCACTTAAAAAAAAAGCCACAAAAGCGAAGCAGAAACGGAAGGTGTATCCGCAGCAACGAGCAAATCACGCAGTGTTGCTCTGTGCTGGCAATAGCTATAGTTTTTGCAGTGCTTCCAGATGCGAAGAAGACTGAAAGCGTTTATCGAAAGTGTTGATTTATTTATGTACTGCTGTTTATTTATTTATTTATTTATTTATTTATTTATTTATTTATTTATTTATTTATTTATTTATTTATTTATTTATTTATTTATTTATTTATTTATTTATTTATTTATTTATTTATTTATTTATTTATTTATTTATTGTTGGGTTTAACGCGCCCACGCAACGCCGACGACGAGGCGCGCCATAGTGGAGGGCTCCGGAATAATTTTGACCACCTGGGGATCTTTACGTGCGCCGAAATTTCGGACACACGAACGTTTTCGCTTTTCGCTTCCATCAGAAAAGTGGCCACCGCGGCCGGGAATCTAAATCGCGTCTGTGTGCTCACCAGCGCAACGCCTTAGCCACTGAGCCACCGCGGCGAGTTTATCTAAAGTGTTGAAGAGCTCCTTTAACTGTACCTGCAAAATATTTTCTATGGTAGTGTGACGAGTATGTGACGCCGGCTGCCAAGCGTGGCAGGTGGCATTTAGAGAAATTTCCTTCTGCTTATCTTTTATCTGCTAACAGAGCTGTTAGAAAGAATGGATACAAAGACTCATTGGACGGGGTGTATAGGACGGCATTGGATAGGGAAGCACCGGAGATAGGAACTTGCTAATGGCCCTTCAGCGACTGGTAACAGCAATTGGGCTCTAGGAAAGATGATAGCCAAGTGAAGTCACAAGCAGCAGTAATGATCACTTGTAGAGAGAGAGAGAGAGAGAGAGAAAATGAAGTTTAATTCAATCGAGGCAAAGTTTTAGAGAGGCGACCTCATTCGAGGGGGCTGAATCGACAGCCGTTTCCCTCAAGAGCAACTGATCTTCCAGGCCGGAGCTGGCCATGGCTGTCTCCCAATTCTGTATGGAAACGTGGAGGTTGGATGGATCTACGGCACACTTGTCGCAGCCACCTACTATGTGTATGATGTTCCCAGGGTCTTCACAGAAGCAACGAAATGGAGAGAGTTGTGTCCCGTCAAAGAGGTGAAGTCTGGTGTTGTGTGGGAAGGTGTATGCCCACAGGGTGCGAAGTAATCTTTCCTGGTTAATCGGTAGCAATTTGTGCTAGGAGGAATACGTTCTATGGAAGAGGCCATAGTGCTGAGTCACTTCCTGGTCTGTGACTGCAGGATGCATGCACTCGAGCCGGGCTTCATCAGCGCTGGCTAAGCGAGTCAAATCTCGACTCACGAGGTTGGTGATCTTGTTTGCCGGTGATGCCAGTATGAGCTGGTGCTCATACAATCGTGACTGGTCACGTTGGTGGTCTCTGATTTATTATCGGAAGTGTTGTAACATGCAATTGGCCGTTGGCAAAGTTGGGCCACGCCTGCCAAGAGTCTGTTATGAGAGTTTTGGGGCCGCTTTGGCTAAGCGCACGTGCTATCGCCGCTCCCTTAGCTTAGAGGGGGCTGTGTTCAGGGGTTGAGATGCTACACGTGTGGGAGGCTGCAGAACGGTAACACAAATAGAAGGTATTAAAGAATGCTATCGGGCGTCTTTGTATCAAACCAGTTGAGCGTCCCTCCATTTTTTTCTTGCAGTTTAGTTTCTTTCCAACTGTCTCCCCTCATATATGCACATGTTTCGAAAACCATTTGATGAATATAAAATATGCATTAAGCAATTAGTAACTTTAGTCCGAGATGTCAATGTTAATATAGCAAAAACCTAATAGCGCCATACGGGCATAAAGAAATACCTTTTATAGCATTCAGGCGTCGTCACATAACTTTGCGGATACTTTGTGCGTGACAAAATTTCCTGACTGGTCGAGAAGGAGAACGCAGCAAAATTTCTAAATGCCAAGGACCCCAAAGATATCATGTTTGGTCCGACAGTCGAATGCGCGGCTTAACTGACCCGCTAATTCCTTTATTCCAAATTAATCAGCACACCAGTCCCACTAATTCACATTAGCTCATTCACTCACCTAATTCACCCCAGTCTACCCGCTAACCCGCACTAATCGACTTCAATCCATCCGCCTCTTAAGTTTAAGGTTGAGCAGATTCAACATAACAAGAAAATGCTATCAAATATACTTTAAAAGTGGAAATTAGGATTCCCCATTTTTTTATATCTCATGTTCCCTTAGAGCAGTAACCAAAGGACACAACGGCACTGTATACAAGAAGTGACGTTAATTTTGAGAACTTCGAGTGTTGGTGTCTCAGAGCTGTTTGTATATAACTCCACATTCAAACTACAATAAGTGGAAGATATGGATTTATTGTTGACTGTGTCCCTGAAGGCCTTCAAAAGCGGACAGGTATGCCTGCGAACTAACAACACATTGAAAACTTTACACGATTTTAAACACCATGTAGGTAGAAACCATGAAGAATATTCCATGATATGTTGCCTCGCAATATGCGTTATAACTTAAGTTATGCTAAATGTAAAAGATATTTGGGAGAGATGGGCAGTACCTAACGCAAAGTGATAGTATATACGGACAACTTTACATTAAATTGAGGGCAATAATTAGAAGAGAACATAAAGGGTCTTGGGAATTGCAGACTACGCAAAATATTTCATGGTTCTGTCTGGCGAGTGGCAAAATATCTTCAGACGCAAGGTAGGGTACCGAAATGGAAAACTAGAAATCGCATTTTTGAGGCCCCGGAACCGGTTCGGAACGGCTCCTTCGATTCGCTCCGGTTCGGGTTCAGTTCCAAAATGGCGGAAAAAATATGGTTCCGGTTCAGTTCCGGTTCCGGGCAAAAATTTGGGTTCGGTTCCGGTTTTCGGTTCGGTTCCGGTTCCGGTTCGACACCCTGCTTGTCAGTGCTCTCGAATGCACCACAGCCCATACTGCCTCTATCCAACCTAACGTCCCGTATTTCTGGGAGAGATGGGTCCCTTCGCGTGCAACGAAATGACCACAACTCGTGCGACATATTCCTTGCCTGTTCGGTTGGCCAGCGCCTTCGTACGCACATGTCGTAGTGCGGGCTCCGCCGCCCGCTAATGGCCAGAGCAGCCAACGCCGCCCTGGAGGCTGGAGCCCTGGACTTGCGGCACCCACCACGTCGCAATAGTCAGAGGTTATAATAAATTTGTTTCCCTATTTTTCTCAACCACTCGCATCCAACGAAGCACAGCAGCCGCACTATTTTACTCTCATTGGCCAGCTTAATCGTCAATGTTTGCGTCACGTAGTGCGCCGAAATAGTTACTGCGTTAATGCTGACGTCGGATAGAGGCTACACTGCGCTGCAGGCGTTACACGACCTTGCAACTACGTCTTCCAGGAACTATTCTGTAGGGTTCTTTTCGCGAGGGCACTCTCGCTGCTGTTTGTGATGACTTCCGTCGGCACGTTGTTGACGGTGGCAATGTTCGTAATTGGCGCGGTATATCTCGTACTTGTGCGCCCTAGCAACTGAGCTCTTTGTTCCGTGTGGCAACCTGTATTTCCCAATTAGATCACTCGTGCTTCGTTCTTGCCTAAGTGAGCTCTTTCGTCACAATAATTTTCCCTATACACAGCTGTAATTCCAGTGCTTGTCCCGCGTTGATAGCTTCGGGTAGCTTTGGAGCCGGGCGGCATTAAAACACTGCTGTTCCTCTTTGTGAGTTTTTACAGCACATTCTCTACTACGTCATATCTTTCAAAGTCATTCATCGCGTCGCCATGACCTTCAGCCACCGACGCCCATGCTACGCCTTCCTTTCGTATCGCTTCGCTTGCTGGTAGCTTCGTTCCTGCAGCATTTTTACCCTCCCCTGTGATTATCTCCAAGCGGTGGCCGGGTCGTCTGTGCTGGCGGTTCAGTTCAAGCAAACCACGCGACCAGCGATAGAAACAGAGCAGTTTCTTTCCTTGGCCAAAAAAGACCCGTTAGTGCAAGAAAATAGATTCCTGCCTTATTACCGAAGGGACCCAGGTTCGAATCTCAATTCCATCGAAATTTCTTCTTATTTGTCTAGCGTGCCCGAAGTGCGACACATAAAAAAACATCACAGGCATGTTTTCTTATTGAGTTCACATAGAAACGGTCTGCATTTAAAATTTTTTTGCAGTCATGCTATTACTGGATCTCTCAATTACTGTTCAGGCATCTCTAATAAAGAATACTAGGAAGTGTACGAGCAAACGTCTGGTATGTTACTATGAGACAAACATAATCAATGATGCACGAACTCCACAGGAACTACAGAAGGCTCGAGTAAATACAAGTAGTACCAGCTGCCGTGTTTGGCCTCTTTTTATTTGCTTTGCTTAGATAGAAACTTAGCGCAGTCACTCAATGTTTATCCAAGGACGTATCTATGTGGGTGGAGCTAGCGAGAGAGGGGAGCGGAAGGCAGGAAAAAAATCGTGAATTGGAAGCCGCACCAGAAGCAATAGAACGGTCTGTGCTTTCCGGATCAACTCGGGAACGTACCGTGCAAACAAGGAAGTCATCAACGCCAGGCGGATCCCCTTGGGAGCAGCACTGGGATAGCCGCAAGGGTGGCTGCATTCAGGCTGAATATTATTCGGCCAAGCATCAGCCACCAAATGTGATCCCGTGGAACATCCGCCTGAACCGCTGTGACGGTGAGCAGATCATGAGTCATAGTGACGACATCAGGGCTGATATAGAACGCTAAAATATTCTAGCATTTCTAAAATGCAACGCATGGAAGCTTGCGGATGTCATTGTTTCTTTCACATGTTAGTAGCTAAAGGTTGCATGCCCGAAGTAACGTATGGCATTTGAGAGCCATGGCCTCAGGGAGTGCTTGAGATTTCATCGTTCTAGCGCATTTGGTAGAAGCGGTATGCTTGTTTAACGCGCGAAACAGTACTCTAGAGCTTGATAACGAGTTTCTGTGCCATCTCCGTCTTCGTCCACGTCTGTTACCCCTACGAGTTATCGATTTCATGTGCACATGAGCAAAAAAAGGAGACGCTAAAGAAGAATTTCAGATTTGGAAACGCAGTCGTATGGTCTTATGCAATGTTAAAGACGACAGTGTTTCTTGGGCTACTTCAATTCGAAATTCTTGTCTCTGTCTGTCTGTCTGTCTGTCTGTCTGTCTGTCTGTCTGTCTGTCTGTCTGTCTGTCTGTCTGTCTGTCTGTCTGTCTGTCTGTCTGTCTGTCTGTCTGTCCGTCGGTCCGTCCGTCCGTTTGTCAGTCCCTCCGTCCCTCCCACGATTCAGCCATCCGGCCAAAAGTGTAGAGAATTCGGAAAGGGGAGTTTCATACAAGTAAACCTTTTCGAGACCACTGTGTCTGGTACCACCATTACACTTGCCAACAATGTGGAGCAAAATGAAACAGGTATACTTGAGGCGGAACATCAACATATAACTGCTATTAGCAGTGTTCCTTTCAATAAAAATATGTGTGGTTGATTGCTGCGATAGCAAAAAAAGCACGCGTTGAAAACATTATTTCGACCCGAAGCTACAAAAACCGCTCACGCCCGAGCCCAGTCCTCGTGGTGGCATTCCAAGTAACGAAAGGTTCCAATAGATGGCATGTGACGGGTGGAACGTAGTAAAATTGAATTGACCATGCTTATTGCAGGGTGGAGGTTAGCCTCAGTTCAAGGCGAAGGGAGCGAGACGAGAGAGAAAGAGAGTGAGAGTTCAGTAAAGCTTGGCGGAGGTTGGCGGGGGAGAGATGAGAGGCATTTACGGCCGGGACGGCAGAAGTATATCGTCTTTCGGCGACATTTGCATTAAAGTAATCAGGTATGCAGCTCACTATGGTATCTTAAGGGGGTAACCGCCGTGGTGTCTCAGTGACTAAGACGTTGTGCTGCTGAGCCCAAGGACGCGGGTTCGACTCCCCGCCGCGGCGGTCGCTTTTCTCATAGAGGCGAAAAGCGGAAATGCCCATGTGTTCCGGATTTCAGCACTCGTTAAAGATCCGCATGTGGTCAAAATTAATCCGGAGCCCTCCGCTTCGGCGCGTCTCATCGCCTGTAAAACGACGGCACGTTAAACCATATTATCAATCAATCAATCTTTAGGGGGTGTTTTGATACTGTCATTAAGATGTGCCGGCTTTTTAACTCCTGCTTGTTTATCGCCCTTGGTACCTCTGAGACGCCTTCATTAGCGGAAAGGTGGGCGTACAGTGAGTTGCTCGGACGCACATAGTTCTCAAGGTATTCGCATTGTGGAGAACATTTGTCACTAATGAAAACATACAGCAACCTTTTCTGTAATCTGCAGAAACGCTTCGCCAAAACGTATGTAAAGCACTAAATAAATAATTACTGGTGTACGAGTTCTGTACGTTGAAAATTTCTCTCCCTGCATGACATCATTATCCAACGCGATATGTGTTGGAGTGAGAAATAGCACGCAAATAAAAGTGGACAATCATAACGGTGCCCTTCCCCCCCTAAAGAAATATCGAGAAAGTGGTAAAAATGATATATTTCTTGTGAAATGTAGAAAAATCGCGCCATCCTGAAAAAAGAAGCCCCCACCCTCTTCCCGCCCCTAGCTTTCATGTGTAGGCAGATAGGGGTACGAGAAATACGTGTGTGTGTGTGTGTGTGTGTGTGTGGGAGGAGGGAACCGCGTCGAGCATTGGGTGGCATTTAAAATAATTTAAAATAACACTTGTTTCTAAATAGGCACTCATAAAATCCCATGAAGTAACATAGTGAAGGGCACGAAGTTGAGCCTACCAATGCACGAGCTTAGCCTTTTCTACGTTTGCCACCAAAAAAATAGTGCGAAATTGTTTTTCGCAGCATTATTGTAAGAAGAATGGCCGCAAACTTGCGCTTTTGCGCGCCCTTGCCTTTTTTTGGTAGGGAGTCCTTGACATGGCGCTGGTTGAGCTCGTGCGTGGTGGCCGCTTGCTGGACGCCCTTTAAGGCCAGTTATTTTCGGTGAACCACCGCTATCTCGGGTCGGACATCTCTTCCGGGTCGATGTCTTCAATGGCCTCCATTTCTTGACGGGGCGAATAGCCTTGAGCTGATGCGTCGACGGAGCCGGCGGGAGAGGCGGGGTAGGGGATATGACTGGCAAGACTTAGCTCACCCGTCGGTGTGGCACAGTCTTCTTGTGGCAATAAATGGCATTCCGATGGGTCAAAATGTTCTCTGGTAATGTCCAGTGAGTCCTCGCACCTTGCCCGTTCACCTAGAACACTCATTACTGTTTGACAAACAAAGTTTATTCATATAAAATGTAGAAACACCGAGAGTATAAAAAACGCGTCTGCGTCATTCGGCTCTTTCTTCACCCAGGGCAAAACTGGTCCTACACCGGCGGGTCTCCTTCCAAACACGTCTGTGCATGAATTTTAGGCGCCCAGACATGTGCCGTTGTTCGGCTGTACGCCGCTTACCGAAAGAATGACGTATAACCTGAGACCTTACGTAGGCTAGTCTCCTCTTGAACACCGGTTGCCAAAAATTCTGCGGCCGTTCGCTTGCCGTAATTCGGCCGAGGACCGCTAACCGAATGAAAAACGTACATTCTGGGGCCGTACGTCGGCCGGTCTCCTTTACAACACCGATTGCCCAAAGAAAACGAATATTCTGCCGCCGGACGCGCGGTTCACCGTTGAAAGAGCGAATGCGCGGCAGCCGCACTCCGGGCGGTCTCCTTTCGAACACCAACTGCCACAAGAATACGAATATTTTGTGGCTGGTCGCTTGCCCTGCTTCGGCTGAACACCGCTTCTCGCAGGAAAAACGGATGCCCTCAAGCCGTACTTCGGCCGTTCTCTTTCTCAACATCCTCCGCCGAAAGTGAACTGAATATCTGGCAGCCGGGTAGCTGCCGTTGTGCGTCTGAACACGGGCGACCGGAGAAATACCGAAGCGCTGGTTGCCGAATGTTGGCCGTTCATCGTATGATCAGTGGCTGCCAGAACTTGGATACTGGCCGGACATGCCAGAAAGCGGCAATAGACGGGCCGGTCTTGGGACACACTTTCTGTGCCGCCTCGGAGGTGTGTTTAGGGTTAGGGGTGCAAGCTGTGGATTGTTTTCCAGGTGGTAACTGTTGCCTTGCTTCTAGCGTAATTTGCATGCAACAGGAAAGGAGACAGGGTACATGGCATGTGAAGGGGTGCTGTGTCAGTAAGAATCGGTTTATAGTCCCCGGATGATGGTGACTTCGTCTCTCTAGAGGAGTGAGTGGAAGGCAAATTATTTGCGGTGTTTGTTCACGTTGTGGGCGAGTATTTATTTCGTCGTACGTTTGAATTGGTTTGGGTTCTTTTCATTTTTGGGTAACGCGCCGCTGTCAACGCGAGCAGAGGCATGTGCCGCCTCGTTCCTATCGGGAGATTCGTGGCCTTGGGTCCAAATGGTCTGGATGATGGAAGCGCTTTTTCTTCTTGCAAGATGTTCAAGGGAAGCTGCGATACGTGCCAATGTGCGTGTTCAGGTGGATGGAAAAATTAGCAAGGATGGCTAGAAATTCTTCGCCTGTTGTTGCAGCGAGGGTAATGACAATATTCTCCTCTGGTTCGATGCAGTCGCTTCAGACAATCGCTAAAGTTATGTAAGTTTCTTGAAAGATTAATGACGCTGTCGGCATGGGCTTGCTTGTCTGGGGTTTGTGGAGATATGTCCGAGTGCACGGCTTGTGGGGGGGTATTGATGAATGTTGCAGGCCCTTGCAGGTTCGCGTAGCTTGTTGTACATGGCAAAAGAGGGCGCACGTATTTCGCGGGATAGGAGTACCTCCAAGGTATCGTCGTATAGCCAGACGAATGCAGGCTTTCATGTAGTGTGTAAGTGTGATGAGAGGAGGAAGTTTGCGGGGATAAATTGGTCGCAGTTACCCCAGGACCAGGATAATTGGAGATTAATGGGAGAGGCCTTTGCCCTGCAGTAAGCGTAGATATGCTGGTGATGATGATAATGATGATAGTGGTAAGGGCCTTGGAGTGTGTGAGTTAGAGAAGCGTTGCCCTTCGTGTGGGAATTAGGAGTCAGCGTAGTTGTCAGTTGCAATGCGCTTCTTGGATTTCTTTTTCCCAGAATTGTTGATGTAAAACTGCGCGGCTTTGTTGATTGCTGTCTTCGTGTTGAGGCCCCGCGTAGTCTCGTACACTAGGCGAAGTGCTGGGTTAGGTCAGAGGGTTTCGGCTGGTTTTAGAGCAATGTATGCAGCAGCATACGCTATCCGCCTAGTGAAGATTTTTTGTACGAGGTGATGCGCGTTGGTTTGTCTGACGATTGGACACGCGGACAAAAGGGAAGGAGATAATGACGATGATCCCTCTGCGAGGGTTTTATGTTGGCTGAGTGCCTCAACAGAGGGCGAGCTGAGCAGCAGCTGGCCCTTGACCCAGTGGCTATTTTGAGCGGCCGTCTTTGTCGACATCGATCCCTAATATCCGGCGGGCAACGTGCGTGCGTGTGCCCATCACCTCCGCCGTCGTCTTGTCCTTCTTGTTACTACCAATTAAGCAGGAAATAGCAGCGTCCCAATCACATGGCGTCCTTAACCCAGTTTTCTGCACTCTGCGTGGGTTCACTGCTTTCTGCTGCTATCTCGTCGACTACCGGGATCAACTTTTCTTACGACTCTTTTCCTTATGTGAGTAGGCGGCCCACGTTAGAGAAATCAGTGCGTAGGGTGGCCAATTGCCTTGGTGTGTTCATCCTTTATCATACCATAAAAGCACGCGATCTCAAGGGCTGGTTTGGTAACCAACCCTTATGCCAGCATCGTTATTTCTGATCGTCTTTCTGGATCCAACGTCAACCTGATAAGGGCTATTGGTTCCTAGCTCATGAACGAAAAAATGTGTATCCAAAACCACGCAACAAACATTGCGTATAATGAGGGTTCAGAAAGCTTGACGTACGGGAAGGGAACTAAAACTGCATCATATAGAAATGAAATCGCTAACTTTTACGGCGTGTGTTGACCCAATATCTTACAAATAAATGTGAGACTTGGTGCAGGTAATTCATACTTCGCTGCTATATTTCTGTCGCAATAAGGAGGCCACTGACACTTTTTAAAAGTTTCCCAAGAGCTACCTGTATGAAAACTCGGGCCGCGGTTTTCGCTGGGAGAAGATCCTGTGAGGGCATCAGTGCTGCCAGTGTCGCTCGGCTGAACAAGACTGCCTTGCATTAGGACAGAACAATGTACAGGTAGGTCTTTTCTTTAATCTACCTTTCATCCGGTGAAGCAAATACTTCAAAGAAAGCATCGCTTCGAAGGTAATCGCTGCAATTGCAACAGAGAAATGAACGGCGGAACTGGTTCGTGCCTTTCATCCCGGGAAGCAAATACTTCAAAGAAAGCATCGCTTCGAAGGTAATCGCTGCAATTGCAACAGAGAAATGAACGGCAGAACTGGTTCGTCCGTCCCGGCGGAAACCAGTCAGGTCAGTGAATTCCTGGGTCTGAGTGTCGCGTTGGACTTTCCGTACGAAAACTCCCGGCTATACAAGAAGGCCCCGTAGTGGAGGTACTAATGTTCTACCGGGGTTTAATGATGGTGCTCACCACCGGTCAGACCACTAGCATGCCGATCTCTGGTCATCTCAAAAGTTAAAAGTTGAAAGCTGTTGTCCTTCGTGAGTGCAAATCGCCATTGGCGTGTCATGGTGTCAGCCGAAAAACAAAGGCTTGGCACCCATGACAGTAATTTCGTATTCTGAAACTCACATCCGATGGAGCGCTATCACCGTTAAGCCATGATTCAATCGTCAACATTCGAACTCGCCCGTTCCCGTGCATGCTGGATGCTCGACAGACGCGAGCTGGTCGTAAAAAAACATGACAGCAGCAACTAAAGTTCTCAAAGAACCTAAAATGCCGCTATTTGTAATTGTCAACGTAGTAAGTTGCATTGTACTTCTGGCAGCTGAAGGGGTTGGCGATTGCTCCTTTAATCAACAGTTCCGTGTTTTCTCTTTCTACATCTACTTGGATCTTCTGCTCAACAAAAGTTCTTACGCCATCGTAACGAAAATTGCTGACATATTAAGTATCGTATATTGAGAAGTCGGTATAATTTGAATTGGCTATCTAGTTCCATCCCACCTCTGTAGGAATCTATGCCGACTGAAAGGCCCCACTTAAGAAGGAACGGGGTCTTGCGCAGCGACCTTCTTGGCATGAGCTGGGAAACAAGGAGCTGCATTATTAGTTTTTCACCGGGGGAGGGAAAGGAATATTTACATAGGCGACCCTTAGGGGCTTATGTCTGGGCACCCGCCTGGTTGGGGGTTTCCTCTAGTCCGGGATCATACCTCGGCAAAGTTGGCGTGGCTCACTCAAACTCTATCAAATTTTTTTTTTCGAATCACCACTCACTCAAACTTAGACTCAATGCTGAGCAGCACATCTGCGCTCAATCAAACTTAATCTCACAGTGAGAGCAAAACTCAGAACTCACTCGGACTCAAAACTCAAAATGTACTCAAACTTGGTACTCAAAACTCAAAATGTACTCAAACTCAAGATGTAGTCAGTACTCAAATTGAACTCAAACTCAAAATGTACTGAAAACTCAAAATGTACTCAAACTCAAAAGGTACTCAAACTCAAAATGTGCAGAAAACTCAAAATGTACTCAAAACTCAAAATGGACTCAGAACTCACTCGTTCTCAGGCGTACTCAAACTCAGTCGGGCTCAAACTCAGTCAAGCTCAAACTCACCATGCTTCACTAGCCTCGCGCTCACTCAAACTCAAACTCACGTGTGAGTTTGACTCCAAATGAGTCTGAGTGAGTGGACTCATGAGGGAGTCCACCGACCTCTGTCTGGGATGCCCTGGCCTCTGCTGGCCACCCGGGCCCTCTCCACCATGCTACGCTGGGAGGAGAGGTCGGAGCATGTCAGCTGTGCCACCCACTGCTCGCGTCTACGTTTGGGAATAGGAGGAAGGGAGCTTCAGTAAGCCGCGTTAACTTTACTGAGGTAGTCCACATGGTAAAACTGCATACAGCGACAGCTTTTGGCGTATATCCACGCGATTACAATGACTTTGAAGGCCGACATTTGCGGCGGTATACTCTGCAGCTGCAGGATTAAAACTAGAAAGAAGAACCAAGCGTGGCTATGTGTCATATGTTCATTAATGGGTACTGGGCCTGTGAATATGAACCTTAGGTGCACTAGTGAAGTAACAGTGTTGCCATTTTTTTACCAGACCCCAGAGTGCATTTATGTCATGTGGCATGTCTCCGTGAACACCACAGTCAAGCAGAGATGTCACAAATTTCGACGTCCAGTAGCGGCAGTAGCTTCGAAATATTACCTGCTGAATTTCTCTTCTGCATCCTAGGCTTTGGAACAGGCCAGGAAACTAAAATATCAAAACTCTAGCGTTTGTCCCGTCCGTATTCTTCTCTAAGTTCTCGTCTTTTTTGCGCTAGAAAACATGTCCCAGCTATCCGAGTACCAACTTGCCCAACTTTCCGCACAATAAAACTTGCAATTATAATCTGCTACAGCGTGCTCTTGTTGACTTGTATTTCACCTACTATTTATCTAAAGTTGTGAGAAAACGTTTTAAACATTAAATGTTACAATTTTATTTCCTTTTGCCGTTTACAGACATCTTTATTTTGGTTCACTGAGGCAGGATGTTCTGAGGCGTCCGTAAAATGACTCTCTCTCGTTCAATTATCGACACTATATCAATACTACATGTACTCCGTTCATTTAGTTTGGAGCGTTTCGAGTTCCTCAGTTGAGTAATGCTTTCTTTAGGTTTGCTCTTCACCGTGTTTTGGTGAACTTGTGTCAGTGTCAAAGAAAGCGTCTTTGAGTACCCGTGTAAAAGAGGAGAGTTGGGTCACATTACTTTTTACGAAAATTCATGATTGATTGTTGTTGTGGCCAATCAGTGGTGTAATGTGGATTAATTTGCAGGCGGTCACCCTCTGTCTGGACGTCTTTTTTGGCAGGCGTATTCTTTGGTGTAAAACTCATATTTTGTGGTCTTAGGGACAAAGTTCAGTAGACCGAACGGTAACGGGTGGGGGCAGACGCCGGGAGACCGTCGCGAGGCAGATATGTGGCACTAAGTGAATGAGTATTTTACTTTATGGGCTCGCCTTGCCGTCGTAGCTCGCAAACGGTTGAAGCGGCAGTCAGAACCAGGCGGCGCCGCGAGATAACGGACCCAAGTAGAGCCTGATGTACCGTCGTCACGGGGTCACAGTGAAGCTTCGAAAACCACGCGGTTTAAATAGTCATAACCGTTCGAACCTCGTGAACCGCTGGCGCTTTTCATAGATCTCCCCGTTGTTTAGCGCAAAGAAAACTGCAGGTACATTTCACGTAAAATGGGTGTATATAACCTGCAGCCCCCGCGTTAATTTAGTTTGGAAAGCTCGTTGGGTTTGGTTTTTATGATTGCAAGCGAAAAAAAGCAGCCGCGGAAGAAAAAAAAATGGCGCGCTCGAAATGCCGCAGAAACGTTCCAACCGCGCAAAAAACAAATGGCGCGTTCGAAATGCCGCACAAAGCCTCCAGCCGCGCAATGAACAACCTGCGCGTTCGAAATGCCGCAGAAAGGCTGCAGCCATGCAAGAAAAAAATTACGCGTTCGAAATGACGCAAAACAGCTCCAGCATACGAAATTAAAGCAAGCACAAAAAGAACTGAACTCCGGCTGGCGCAGTTTCAGGCAGGGGGCACGCGAGCACTGCGAAGGCGGGAAATTTGAAATGCATTGGGTGGCATCAGTGAGCGGACAACCGTGCTGCAGCCCATGATGGCGAATGACTGCTCTGCACTTCCGGCCGCTTTCACATTGACTGGAACGGCTTTATTTATTTTTTTGGAATCGTATGCACTGAAATATAAGAAAAAGTCACCGCCATTAAATTAAACAAGTTACTTCCAAGACCCTAGAGATCCCTGTAGTGCTTAATCGACGGAACAAACATGCAGCGTTACAGAGCAGAGCAAAACCGCTCTCTACAATTACATCAAAAGAGAAGGCAATATTATTTTAAATTAGTTATTTCATTCCTTTACTACATCGCACATTGGCCCGAAGTGCATCCAAATGCAAGCATTCGATGCTCGTGCAATCTGAGGAATAGAGGCACTCGTGTATTCTGCAAAATTCTGCTTAAAAAACCCATGCTTTTGAAAAGCCGCCCGGTGAAAATTATAACTTCTTCGCATTTACCTTTCTGAGAAAGACAGAGCGAGCTTGTTCGGTAAAAGCCGCAGAAAATAGGGGACGGAGGAGGATCGACGCGAACTGGATTGTTTGTTTTGGTGTGCTTAGCGGGTCTGTTTGCCCCCGACGAGATAAAAATTCAATGAATTTGTGCCAACCTTTAGTTCTGTTTTATTCGTGCAAAAAGGCTTGGTTCATTCGCTTTTTTTGCCTCGCGTCCGTCTATTCAATTCCGAGCCGCGTACTTCATTTCATTGCCTCGCCTCGGTGCGAGCCATGGCTTCGCGTTCGGTTCTAATGGATTGCAGCCGCCCAACGCCGCTACTTTCATGCGGACGGAACGCATCGATTTTTTTTTTTCAGAGAGAAATTCATACAAGCCTCAAGACCCCTCCCTTCACCCAAATATAAATAATGAAAGCGTTTGCGAGCTTGCACCCTCTACTTATGTGTGTATTCCACAAAATAAGGATCGCCAAAATTATTTTATTTTCTCATTTGTTTACTGCCACGTGCTCGCCTCTGCGCCCGGAATACCTGCACGCAAGCCGAGTTTTCGAAGTGGGCTAATTAATTAGACAGGCACCCTCTACGTCGATATAAATTTAATATTTCGCGACTCGTGTTACGCGGCATGTTGCGATACAAAGGAACTATAATTTTAGCATGAACTTACATATAGTGTAGAGTTTGCTGAAAAGGCACAGTTAGTCAAGAAAACGGCAAACACGTGGGCCCAACCAAAGAAGGATATTGTGAGTTCAGGAAAAAAGACTGCCGTGCGATCAATCGAAGGGCAATACAGAGAGGAGTATTTCAGTAAGGAGTTCCTAAAGAAACTGTCTTTGGATCATTACTGTTCACTCTTGCGCTCATTCACATGAAGAGTTTCCTCCCTCCTGTCGTCAAGATCACACGATATTCGGGTCGCACTGTATGCATCAGTTCTCGAAATGGAACATATTTTGAAAGAATGGAACCTCTGGCCTCTTCTCCAAACACCAATGCATCTTCTGTACGATCTGGTGCCTGGTCTCATAGTAAGGCAGCCGGAACGACCATCGGCTACGTATTAATGCAGCGTTCAGAAATTTCAGCCGCTAGCACCCGGGACAGATTATGAATCCCTACCATAACAACTGTAAATCCCCCCAAACAGTTGACCACATCGTGCCCAACCAAGATTACGGAATTCAACCGAAGTTTTGAAACTGTGAAAGATATTCTTGAATAATTACCGGCTCCCTCATTTCCGCGAAAACGTTAACCGCCTTATTTAAAGAGACACTGAAGTGCATGAACAAATTGAAGTGTATCGGTAAATCACAGCGTCCTGAATTCAAATATACGACTCACAGCGGGAGCAGTTGCTTATTAACCGAGAAAATACCGAAAGCTTGAAACCTGGAATCCGCGTCTCTACTATTCCCCGCACTACAGTTTATGGCATCACGAATCGCGTATGCATGGTGAAACGAGAGCGGCTGAGCTTATCGGCGCGTTTCTCTGAAACGAAGACTGGTGCAGGGACCTGTAGACACAAAAATGTATGCTGGAACTTTTTCTGTCACCCGCTTTTTGAAGGAGAAACTTCAGCTAACAAATATAAAATGCGACATTGCAGCAAAAGCGCTAGGCTCTGTTTCAGTTTCTATTCCGCTGAAATTTTCCGCCTAAGTACAAGCGCAATCGAATACGAATGTATGCGGGTGAATGCAAAAAACGCACCATACCTACCGACCACTTGTCCTTATATACAATATAGCCAGTGGCAAACACAGATCTCATCGGCGCATACCACATGAACCGAGTCGGCCGTGAACTTCCTTGATCAACACCACATGTACTTTCAAATTTTCCTCCCAGATACCAGTGCATCCTAGGTATTCCTGGCAAAGCATCGCAGGCGTCATCAAGCGCCGTTTACAAGGAGTAGGGTTTCGTGGCCGACTTCGCCTGTGCACCGGCATTTCAAGATGCCATTAAAGGGTCCCGTTCTAATGGGTTTCCACTCTTCGTTAAGAAAATAAAAACGAGTCAGAACAGACTTTTACGAAGATGACGACGATCAAGTAAAATCGGGCTCGGCTCACCTTGAGCACTTTGTGACGAGCTGTGAAATGTCACAAAAAAATGGAAAGGAATCGGTAGAGAGAAGAGAGAAATGCCAGCTTTGATTATTCTTATCTTTGCAAACAATGTATCGTTGGCCGTCGAATACGCAGCCTAGACAGCTGCGAAACGTGGCATCTTTCAATTGAAACAAAATAGCTGGTCAGCCTTTAGTGTGCGTGCGCGCGCACGTGTTTGTGCGTGTGTGCGTATGCGCGCGCGTGCGCATGCGCGTGCATGTGCGTGTAAAATCAAACCTTACACGTAATGAGTACATTCAGTATGCCACTGTTGTATAATTTTGAGGTAACAATATTGCATGGATCTTTAAAATGCACGATATTTCTACCCATCCTGTCAAAGCACATCTTGCGATTTTTCTTTTGGTTCCCAATCAACAAACACAACCACTCACTCTTTTCAGCTGACTGCGAGTCCCGGGAAAAGGTTTCTTTAGGGCGTATACTGTGAGAAAGTTTGTTTTCCGGTCGTGGGCAACTCCTCAAACGTTTCGTTTTACTAGAGCTCTGATAGGTTTTTATGAATGATTCGCGTACAAAAGTGTCTTTTTAACGCAATTCACTAGTTCTACCTCCCCTCATTGAGCAAGCGGAAGAAGGAGGGTTTTTACGATTATTTACGCTCACAAGCAGCAGGGTGAATTTCGTGCAAACATTCACCATCGGTAAGCGCCTGTTGAAAATATTTACCTCGTCCTCTTTCGACGCTTGTCTATTTATAGCTATCCCTCCTAAGGTTCGGACTGCAGCGCGTTCGTGCCGTGGTTTCCTGACGAGCGCGAAACGACACAATGCCGGAACGTAAAGCCCTATATGGCTGCCCTTTGTGATTTGTAAACCAAATTTCTTTTTACCAAGGTAGAACTATTTTCTGTATGTTGCTGCCTTCTCGAATGCCATCGGCTGCTGACTTAAAGAACTGCTTTGAAAGCACTCAACGCGACCAGGTTTATTGAAAACTTCTAGAAGGACCGGGTGGCGCGCATTCAGCTTTCTCCTCAGAGCTCTCACTGTGTAGGCATGGTTACATTTCGTTAAATTGATCTTGTCCAATGGACATACGTTTGAATGCTTTCAAAACATTACTCGTTTTTTATTCGTCTTGAGGAACTTTTTATCTTTCCCGAGCAGTTATATGTAGCCGCGTTGTGATGACAAACCTGTCCAAAGTTGTAATAAAAGGGAGAAAGATATGATGCAGTAAATTGTCAGAAATCATCCCCACCCTTTGCAACCAAAACCATAAAGTGAGTTAAATAGAAACGACAACAGCTCTCCGGCTCCCTCTTCGTGGATTGTACTGAATAAATGGCTCCATCACACACACACACAAAAAACAAGTCTCTGCAGTGCATGTGGCTTGTGAATATAATAATATCGACCTAGTGAGAGCAATGTTAACTACATAATCAAAAGAAATCTCCTGTGATTGTTAAGCAAGCGACAAAATCAATTGATTACGTAAAACCAGATGGGATGAAGCACTAAAAAAACGAAGATAAACAGAGATCCAGTGGGAACGTTAACCAGCAAGCTTGTGAATAACGGAGCAGCGGACAGCAGTCCCAAGCTAAACATTGGCGCCATTTGATTATTCTGCCGAGCGATATAAGATCAAAAAACTGGTATTTTTCACTTGCTCAAAACAGACAGGTATCCAAACTGTAAGTTTAGAGCCATTCCTTTTAGTGAACAATATTGGGAGGAAGCGAAACGGCTCTCGAAACTTAAAATACATAAATAAAGAACGCTGTATGGTTTTTAAACGGTGTCGAAAAGAGGGAAAATTAGAGCAGAGCAAATTCAAAATATAAACATAAGTTTGTCCAACCAAAAACAAAATACCGGTTCGTTATCATTCGGGTGGGGGAAATTCATTTCGTTCCGGCCCAGTTCCGGTTCTGAAAAATCGTGCACCGAATGGGTCTTCAAATCGGATCGCAAGCTTGAACCGACTCGTGAACAAGTTCACATCTGATTTATTAGCGTATTCTGAAAAAAAAATGCTTTGCACTTTAAATTCACCTTAAAATTTAACAGAGTTTGTGGATCATTCAAAATACTGATTTATTTCAAACAAGCGTGGTGAAATTATCAAGCCAAATTTAAAAGCTTCGACAAGATATTAACGAAAGCGTACAAGCTACCTTTCCACATAGCCCTTATGTCGTCCGTGGGACTACTAAAGCCACTGTCAATATCCATGACTGTAGGATTTATTGGTGCCTCTTGTACCGTTTTATCGTACCACTTCAATGCTAACAAGTGATCAACCCACTGCCAGTCCTTTCTTAATCATTTCCTTATTTCATCACTGCTGATGTGCTGTAGCAGGAAATGTGAATGTTTAATCGACGTTTCCAATATTTTCTTGTAAAAATAATGTATTTGATGCCATAATTAATTTGAGAGAGTTACCAAAGGATAGTTCTTTCAAATAAGGCAACGTAGTGGTTTGTATTTATGATAAATTTGCCGTCCCTATGTAAACGTGTAAGGAGGCCCGGCAAACAAATATAGGATGCCTGGATGTTCCTCCTCTCCTGGCGAGGATTACACATATAGGCACCCTAGAGAAAATGCGCCCGCCATGTGTTGCGGCACCTTTGGTATCGAACTTGCTACCTCTACAATCAAAAGGGAATGCTACCAGCATCCATATAACAAAACAATCTGCATAAAATTGCACGAGAAGCTCACTCACACACGCACCCACGCACGCCCGTTCAACAGCGCATTGGACCCAACTTTAAAGAGAAGCTTTTCCTGAACATAAGGTAATACTCCGAAAGTCTCTAATGGCAATCAGCAAAAATCTAACGTCCAGTGCCTAACGATGGGCCCACCTCTCAATTCGAAAGAATGCCAGCTCTGGGATTGCAAATTGACACGCCAAATTTCTCATTGGCACGTGTCTACTGTTATCCTCCTGTTGTTTGTTTTGGAAACGTATTTGGGTGCCGCCCGTGAGCTCTTATATTTTTTACCTCTTTCTCGTCGCAAGAAGTTCGCCTGGCTTGTATAAAGCCGATGCCCCGAACTAATAATAACTCATTGTTTTTCGTCACCAAAACCGTGTGTCTCTTTCGACCGAAGTCCCATCCATCGTGCTCTTTTCATTCTCACGATTATGTACTAATTAGCCAAAATTTCCACACTTCTGGGTGCTACAAGCAAGGACATGAAGGGTTTGGAACTTTGCCGATGCGCAGGGCAGCAATCTCTCGGCCTAATTTTCCCTTCACAGTCCACGCGCGGTAGGGGCAAAGTCGGTGCTCCAAACTTCCTGCAGGCCGCCGAGAGTGACATTGTTTTGGCCAGCCTTGGACACAACTTGCTCCACCAGCGGCAATATACCATTGCGACATTGGTGTGGTCCTTTCATTATGCTGTGACCACAAAGCGTTTATAGCGTTGCGATTCCTGTGAAGCGGAAAAATCCACCAGATATTGCGAAGTTGATGGTGCGTGTGAAAGAGAGAGAGAGAGAGAGAGAGAGAGAGAGAGAGAGAGAGAGAGAGAGAGAGAGAGAGAGAGAGAGAGAGAGAGAGAGAGAGAATGAGTGTGTGTGTGAGAGAGAGAAAAAAACTTTTTCATTGAGCGTTACATGACGGGTAGTCCGTTATTAGGACACCACGCGTTATCAACAACGGGATGTGGTCCGATTGTTCCTTTGTGAACCGCTAACCTTTTTTTTTGGATTCAGTTCTGGTTCGCGTTATCGAGCGGAACCAAGCAGAGCCAACCCACCTCAAACAAAGTCGCACCACCGCCGCGTAGGCTTGTTTAAAATTAAACTACACAGATCCGGCTAATTCCGCCTTGTCGCCTGAAAAAATGTGCAGTGACGACGGTTTAACGATTAGTGGCAAGAACGTAAACAATTCCTCAACAGGGAGCCTCTGTCAAACTTGTGTACTTGAAGCACTCAATAGCTTTTTCAGCGGAATGAGATGTATTGTTACTATAAAAATAGATAAAGAAAAATGAGATTCTGGCGCACGTTTGTTTAGTCAGCAGTATTTGACTAGGGCGTGTGTCGTAGCCGTTGTTCCCAGCAGCCGTTGGTTGCGGGTCCAAAAACAGTCTGGTGATCCTACGTATTTATGATGTGACAAATAACAGAAAATTGGAATTGAATGGAAACCCATGGCGTTCACTTAAGCCTCCAGTTACCCCTCAATGTGAACTTGAATTCATTGCCAAGAGAGTTATAGATCACCGCAAACTCTTTTCGCATGCTAAGAGAGATTTTGTGGGAAACTAACCGTTTTTTAAATCGATAAGGTAATTGATGCTATGCAGTTGAGTTTAGTTGCATGGTGTGTTAATGTGTCGCATTCTTTGCCGAGTACCCCAATAGCCAGACCGTTTACGCGCTGCATATCTACAGAAATGCAGTTTTTGTGGAAATAAGACGTTTAATCGTTATAATAGCGTAAATGGAGATACGTTCTCGAACACAGGCTTGAAAAAACAAAAATAAGAAAAATTGGAAAATAGCATTGTCACAGAAATGATGTGACAAAGTCAAAAATATGCTTCTCATACGTCTCCCCCAACTGAAGACCAAACGAAAATTTTGCAACAAAAAGTCAAAAATACGAATAAAAATATCAAAAGTGGCGACCCGTATAACACCTTTTATTTCCACAAAATGGAGATTTGGTGGAAGTAACAACTGTAATAGGTAAGCGGTGGTGCACAAAAGCTCACGGGAACGTCGTCTGCGCACGCCACTTCCGGTTCGAGAGTTCTCCTGGCCTCCCGTACGCTGACAGCTTGCACCCACCTGTGTGCGCGTTATATGTCACGGAGTACCTATTTTTAAGTGCAGAGCACTTTAAGGGCTCGCCTTGTCGTAGCTCGATCGCTGGACCCAAGTAGAGCCACAGGGCGTTTTGTCGTAACGGCTGTCGTCGTGGGGTAACCCATGAAGGCTTCGAAAACCAAGCGGTTCATATATAATTGTAAGCGTTCGAAACTCGTCAATCGCTGGCGCTTGTCATACATCTTCCCGTTGTTTAGCGCGAAGAAAACTGCAGGTACATTTGAAGCAAAGTATACGTAATTAACCGGCAGCGCCGGCGTTCATTTAGTTAGGTACGATGCATTCTGTCTTGCATAAAATTTCTGGATTCTTAGTTGTAAAAGAACGGCCTAATGTTCTGGGCAGCAAACATTCGAATATTCGTAATAGAACGAGATAGAATGGAATGGAAACTTCTGATATACCAAATGAATCAGGTCGCGGAGCACAAGCACTCTCCCCCAACTTCAGTGAACGTTGAGTGTCGTTTTTACGGGCGAAGCACCTTAGGGGCTCGGGCTCTCGGCTCTTGCGGTCGCCTCATGTAGTCACGATAGTAAAACACCGGGATATTCGTGTTCCAATGTCTCGCGCTAGAACGTGACGCGTACTAAAAAAACTCACCGGTACACTCGTCCTCCAACGGCTCCCGCTAGGACGCATGCTGCAGCATGTGACACAAAGACAACATGCGACCACTCTGTTTCTCATTTTATTGCTTACATTTGCGTCAACGCATGAGAAAGCGCCACCGCCTCATCAAGCGCGCGATTACTCCTCCAGCAGTGGTTGCTCCCGCGCCCAATCAGTGCGCGCCGTGTGGAAAAAGAGGGGCTTACAATTTTTGAATACTTTTATACACTGCAGGCGTCGCTTCTCCCCAGGTTTCACGTTAGTGGACATGGCACGGGAGTTTTTCGCAAACAAGCATCGACTGAAATGCGGCACAACTTCAAGTCGCAAATCAACTAAACGGGTCCGGCTTATCAGGGCTTTTAAGAGTTTTTTCTTGTCGAATCACCCTGCATTTCTCGTAAATCTGTTAAAATAGCAACTTGTGTGCGGCTAATTTTCACTAAGATAATACCAGTACGTTCTCACAGCACATGAATTGCCCACTCTTCTTATTTCAAGTTAAAACGTTGTCATGAAATACGCTGCTGAAAGACATAAAATTGAGCCTATTTGTGCCTAAACTAGAGTATTTGTGCCTCTATATTGTCACGGGACACATGGACAATGCCCCATGGTGCCGTAGCTAGGCGTCGAAGATCACGAGGAAAAGGCGGGCGTGCTGACGGAGGGGACTCGGCCATTGCCGCTTGTAAATAGTGTAAATAGATCGTTCGTAACCGTTCATTATTCGAGTCCTGCCGCCGCGTAACATGTTTGGTGGAGGGTGCGGCGTCGTCATCCCCGTCCTGGCCACAGCTTCGCAGCGTCACGGCTCAGACAGAATCGTCGTGAGTAGGCTGGCCGCGTCTGCGAGCCAAAGCCCCGCCGCGACCAGCTCTAGACCAAGTTCCCCCGCCCCGTATCCCGAGCCTGCCAATGACGATGGTGTCAAGTAGAGACCAGCCGATCCCGTCCAGCCGAGACCTATAGACATTGCCACTTCCCCAGCACCTTCGTGCGGCGCGGTTCGCAGTGCCCTCATCAGTTCGTCGTGACCTTGTGGGCGTCGATGTTGGGGGACCATTCTTCACCAACCCAACCATCGTCATCCGCGGCTGTAAGGACTTCACTGTTTATAATCATCTCATCTCATCCTCCCTGCAAGTGTCGACGTCCAGTTTTCCGGCTGCGCGTCGACGTCATCGTGCTCGCTGCTGCCTACTCACGATGAATTCTGCGCGACGGGAAAACCTTTGCCGCTATGAAATGGAGGCAGTGGACTTGTGGACCAGGAGCTGCCGGGAGCTGCCCATTCGGAAGGTCCAGTAACAAGCCGGAACGTTGCATAGGCATCCCCAGCCGCACAGCACCCGTCCTCTGCGATGGCGCTCAACCCATTAGCAGCCGCGTGAACAAATGCGGCCTGCACTCGAACGCCGTGGTTCACTGACCCTCGCCGGCGAAATGAATCAACGACACCACCTTCATACCTTGTCACTGTGGCCTTGAACGGGACGGTCGTCTTTGCCGGAGGGTAGTGTCATCAGGAACAAATGGGCAATGCCCCATGGTGCCTAGCCAGGCGTCGAAGATGACGAGAAAAAGGCGGGCGTGCAGACTGAGCGGACTCGGCCATGGCCGCTTGTACATAGTCCATCCATGTAAATAAATCGCTTCTCCATTCGGTGACAAGCGCCAGTATGTCCCAGGAGTGAGCTAACGTAAGGGTCCCTGCCGTAATCACTTCCTCAGAAATGAAGCGAGCACACTCGTACTTCCTTTAGCTCTCTTTCTCCTCCGTTTGCAAAGTTCACAAAACGGAGCCACTTGCTTCGCCGAGGTTCGTCGTTGGGCAGCACATGAAAGGAGATCTCCTCACCGGCGGGGATGTCGCACTCCCTCGATGATTTTCCCGTACTACGTGGGCATTTCAAAACGCAGAAACGAAATTTCCTTGTAAAGTACTCGAACAAACTGAAGTTTTCAGTGGTTGTAAACTGGAAACGACTTCCTAACAATAGCAGCAAGTCAACACCATTCCGAAACGGCGAAGACTGTCACTATCTCGTCGCTGCTTGCTGTTCGTTACTCCCTTCGTTTCTATTTTTACCTTTGCTGGTTGGCGATATGACGGCCAACCTCCTGTCAAGGGATCACGATACCAAGCAAGGTCGCGGCTGAGCATGCTGGGACGGTTCGTTGGCCCCGAACAGCCTCGAACCCGAAAATTCGTCTGCGAGACGGTGGTGACGGCGAGATGTCAAGTTCGGCTGGCGGTAGTTTTTGTACGCATTGGCGTACACGCTTGCGTGTTAATTCGGAACTTCAACCGTTTACTCCACCGTTCTTATTGTCATAAAAGGAATGTGCAGTATGGTTAACGGGCATATAGCTCACTATGCAAACTGGTAAGTCCTGCCTAACTTGCGTTTGCTTTTGCCGGCCTTCGCCAATCGCAGAGCATTCTCGTGTGACATCATAGGTTCTGTTGCGGGAAATGAGCTGGTGGGTCGCATGGTCATTCCCTTTTTTCCTAATTATGTAGCTTATTTGAGCGAAGTTTGTGTTAAAAGTGGTGTCAGTCTGGTTCTAACGAGGCAATCTTTCGAATGAACCATACTTGTGTTTTCTCTTCATGGCTCCTTTAATGCGAAAGCATTTAGGTGCCCGGGTGTGCGAAAAAGCGGCGTTGTCATGTCCGATAAAGAAAATAGCCGAAAAAGAAAATCGCAGTTCGGGGGAAAGCGCATAGGTGGAATAATTTCTATAAAGTAAATAAATTAGTTTGGAAAGAAAATAACGCAGCCCTGAGTTCATTGAAGAAAATTCTCCAAAAATTCAGAGAATTATCAACTAATGCGTAGCATTCTTATGCCGCTTGTCTTGAGTGTGAGTTTTCACAGTCGAAGTTTATGGTTTTTCTAAATCCTGTCCGACCAATTATCTCCATTCACGCTATTGTAACGATTCGAAGTGGAACGTTCGCGAAATCTGCATTATTGTGGAAATGGAGGGCGTTATACGGATTGCCATTTTTCGTAATTGCTTGATATTTTTCTTATTTGTTAGTTTTTAAAAATTTTGTTCCACCAATTATCTCCATCTACGCGGTTATAACAACTATATTTGGAACTTCCGGGAAATCTGCATTATTGTGGAAATGCAGTGCTTTGCACCCGTTAGACATTTTCCGTTTTTTTATATCTTTTTCTCATTTTTTAGTGTTTCAAAATTTCTTTGTAGCAATAATCTAATTTCCGATAACATAACGATCATAGCTTGAACTTCCGTAAAATCAGCATTTTTGTTGAAATGCGGATCGTTATACGGTTTGCCATTTTCCGTATTTTTTATATTTTTGTTATTTCAATTTTTTTTAAATTTCGTTTGACCAATTATCTTCCTTTAGGCTATTATATGGATTACAGGTGGAACTTCTGCGAAATTTGCATTATTGAGGAAATGCCATGCATTATACCTTTTGTTATTTTCCAAAATTTTATGTTTCTTTTTTTAGTTTTTCAAAATTTTGTTCCACTTATTATCTCCATTTGCGTTGTTATAACGATTACATGTGAAACTT
This sequence comes from Haemaphysalis longicornis, assembly GCF_048455015.1. NCBI lineage: Eukaryota > Metazoa > Arthropoda > Arachnida > Ixodida > Ixodidae > Haemaphysalis > Haemaphysalis longicornis. The sequence goes on from NW_027526295.1 coordinate 171,526,240, forward strand.
TCCCGAAATCTGCATTATTGTGGAAATGCAGGGCATTACAAGGGTCGCCAATTTTCGTAATTATTTTACATTTTTATTATTTTTTTAGTATTTCAAAATTTCATTGGAGCACTTATCGCCCGTTACGCAATTATAACGATTGCATGTGGAACTTTAGTGAAATCTGCATTGTTGTGGAAATGCCACGAGTTATACGTTCTGACATCTTCCGTAATTTTTTAATATTTTTCTTATTTTTTAGTTTTCAAAATTTCGTCCAACCTCCATTTCCGTTTTTTAACGGTTACGTTTGCTATGTTCCCGAAATATTCATCCCTTTGAAAATGCTGGGCGTAACACGGTTCGCCAGTTTTCGTAGTTATTTTATATTTTCCTTATTTTATAGTTCTTCAAAATTTCGTTCGCCCAATTATCTTCATTTACGCTATTATAACGATTTCAGGTGGACCTTTCACCAAATATGCATTATTGTGGAAATGCAGGGTGTTTCAAGTTTCGCCATTATCCGTAATTTTCGTTGTATTTTTCTTATTTTTTAGTTTTTCGAAATTTTGTGTGACCAGTTATCTCTATTTACGCCATTATAGCAATTACCGGCGGAAGTTCCGCGATATCAGCGTTTTTGTGGAAATGTAGGGCATTACACTGTCCTGGCTGGGGGGGGGGGGGGGGGGGGGGTACTCGGCAAAGAATGCTATGGATGAGCCCAGTTCATTTCCTATATGCTACATGAGCACATTCAAAGGCGTACCATGTGGGCCCAGGTGGAGGTGAGATACAAAGGCAGGAACAGAGGAACAGCCCACATTTTTACGATGTGCAGATCGCAACACACGCCAAGCGCTGAGCGCTGACTGTGAACTGATCGCCTTATTGCAAGTTGTGAACAATAAAAAGAACAATGGAAACATACTACTACCGTGTACAGAAGAGAGAGCAGAGGATTGCCTAACCTGCCAAACCATTACTACATCACTGAATCTATGGCAAAGTCGTCGTTTTCCTGGCCTCCAAGAATTCGATTTCTGTCTGCGGGATAGTATTGAGGGCGCACTGAAACATTTATAACCGGCTCTTTCGATTCATACAGCTTCACAAGTTCCCTCGCTCTTTGGTTCCCGCTCTTAAAGTTTAGTGCTTGACTATCCCAACCTTCCATCCGTACAAGGCAGCCGTTCTGTTGCCTTGTACAGATGCCTTCTTCAGATCCCACCCGGCGGGCATGTTTTTCTCGCTGCCACGCAAAAAACTCCGGCGAGCTCGCTGTCTCGTGCACGTCAAGCAGGCAGGCTCGAACTTCGCCATTTTCTTGGGCCTGGGTCAACAGTGCTGTTAGTACCTTGGGTACAAAAGTTCTGCTCCGTTTCTTACGAGTCTCTGATCTGGACAAATGTCCGTAGATCATGGACGGCGCAAGTGTCTCATGATATGTACTCTTTAGTTCTGTGCTGTCCATATATTTATTTTTCTTGAGGTGGTGTTATTTTTTCGCGCCGTCTACTTTGAATGCGGGTTTACCTGTTACATTATTTTATTTTCAATTGTATCTTTACGCCCGCACTCTACTAGCCGCATTCCCTTGTTTCTTGTTTCTTGTTTGTCTGTTTTCCTGCCCTACCCCCAATGTCTAATATTCACCCCTCATCATTGAAGTCACCCCATCTTGTGTAGCGAGCCTTGTCCCTAGCAGGACTGACCTCACCAGCTCACATCTAAGAGCCCTTCCTCTCTCTTTCCCTACCCTCTCTCTCTCTCTCTTTCTCTACTTTATTTCTTTCAAACAACAAATCTGTATCTGTTTCAAGGATAATTGACCTATCACTTTCTCCCCTTCGCTTTCCCTGGCTTTCTTGACTGCCTAATCTTATTTCTGTAATAATTTAACGAGCCACTCATTTCCCATTCTGATTCGCTACATGCATAGCGAGGGTCTCTGGGCTGGCAGTCTTGGTCCATAGGTAGCATAAGAGGGTTCAACGCTGGTCGACCGCTCTCGACATGTCGTAGACGCTGGAGTCACGCCCCGGGGGTTCAAAGAAGGTCTCCTTAACCCTATTTGTAGGAGTGGCGCTGGCAACCACACCCAAGCGCAGGAAATAATTACCTTAACAAAATACCCGAGAAAGGGGAAGGAACCGCAGCTCCGCCGGTAGCGTAGTGGTCAGCGCACCAGACGCGTATTCAGGAGGTCGTGGGTTTGGATCCCAACCAGCGGGCATGTTTTCTCCCACTTTCTTTCTTTTCTTCAAAAAAGCTGCATGTCTTTCTAGGATAATAAATGATCTACCACATTCTCCTCTTGGCTTTCTTGACTGCCTACCCTTATTTCTCTCTCTCTCTCTCTCTCTCTCTCTCTATATATATATATATATATATATATATATATATATATATATATATATATATATATATATATATATATATACACACAGAGAAATAAGGGTTCTAAGATAACCCCCGAAGAAGAAAGGTCCACCTTTCGAAACTTTTGGGAATAATAAAATCCTTGTTCAGTGTTCAGGAGAGGGGACGCTTCTCTCAGGGAGGCGGCAGCAGAGCGAACGGTTCCGTCCTTTACTTTCCAGATCGCGATTCCACAACCAAGGGACTTGTGATGATGACTATGTACAAATGATGATTGTAATGGTTATGGACAGGCGAGAGGTTGACCACAGCGGTGGACGGTGGACGGGCACGGTGTGGGGCAGCCCACAGGTGCACAAGTAAGCGCTCAAAATATATATATATATATATATATCGTCTCCTTTTTCCGCTTCCCCTTCCCTTTGCGGCTTGGTTCAATTTCTTCTTAATTCTTAATAAAAGTTGTTCCCGCCGCCTCCCCTCTCTCTGTGTTCGGGTGGCCGTCAACGTCCGTTGTAGTCACTCCCTTCCCCTTTTTTTCACACAGTTGTTTTTGTAAAGTCAAGGGTTTTGCCCGAAGCCCTTCTGGTCGTGAGACATGTTGCAATAAGACGGCGACACAGACCAATATAAACTGCCAATAGGCTTAATAAACAACAAACAAGACAAATATCGGCTTCTCTCCGGAGGCCTTGTTCACAATTGGCTTGTGAACAAGCAAATTGTGAAAAAGGCTTCCTGAGAGAAACCGACACGTGTTTTGTTTCTTGTGTTTTAAAATGTTTCAGCAGTTTCTTTTGGTCTGTGTCTTCATCTTACTGCAACTTTTATATGTAACGAGATTTGCGCATTTTCTCAGGTCTTTCACCCACGAAATTTCGATCCGGGGTAACTAACCCCATCCGCCCATATTTTGCATTCGGGAGCGTGCGGGGTAAACTAAAAAAAATTAACCTTCTTCGGCAACGTCGCATTGTTAGTCGCCGACGAGCATGCGGGGCAACCGGTGCCCTGTGTCCTGCGGTCGGTGCTTGGCGCGAACAGCACCGATAAGAGGCAGCGCACGAGGCAGGGGAATGACCGGATTAAGCATCTGCTGCTTGCACTGCTGCCGCTGGTGCTGCTTAGAAGAAGAAAGTTGTTTGTCCAGCGCTCCGGCTTTCGCTTGCTCCTTGAGATGGCTAGTGGATCGACCGGAGATAAAAACGAACGCTTTTCTTTACCATGCGTTGGCACTTCCAGCACTACAGGAGCCCCGAGACGTGAAAAGCAGGGACCACCACTGCTGTTCGGGGCTTATAATTATGAACAAGTGAACAACATGCTAAAGAAAGGACAAAAGCTACAGCTCATCAGCAGGAGCGCAGCTGTGTGAAGAGGTAAAAAACGAAGCAAAAATTAAAGAAACAGAAAAAAAAGAGAGAAGTAAATAAATATCACGGAACTTAGGGAGATCGAAGAATTCCTATGTCAAGAGCTATTTTTCTGTTCCCGGCGCTCATAAACGACTATTTAGAGCGTTTTCTGAAACGGAAACTAAAGCATGTGCGGAAGCTCGTTAACGCCGTTGACCGATATAGCCCACAAATAGCTAGATTATTTTTTATTTTTATTATTTTTATGCGAGAGCTTTTAGTTTTCAAGAGCCTGCCCATCTCCCAGTGAAATCCTCAGGAGGTGGCTGCCACCATTAGATCGCCGCACGCAGGAGCCTGCCGCACCACGTCGCCTTCTGCCTGTGTGCCAGTGCGCCGACGTTCCCAGGCGTCTGACCCTCCCCTCTGAATGGGGCAAAACATTTGCGGCTTTACCTTTAAGGATGTTGCAAATTATCTGTAAAACAATTTCAGACGGGAGACTGAACAACCTAAGACAAATAATGGGCTCAATAGGTAAACACAAAGGTCTACGCAACGCGCAACCCGCGCATGACAATAAAGTATCCAATGCAATGAGTTACCTCACACAATATTTACTTAGTTCTAATTGGTCGGAAACAGTGACGCCACAGTTGTCGCTTCCCTTGAATCAGTTCATATTCAGTGTCACACAGTACCAACATGGTCGTCTTCATTATTTTTTGTTCTACTGAATGTCCCGATACTCCTGCTGCATGACTACAGCCGCTATAAGATGCCACCATTTTGCCGTATAGCATTATCTTGCATGTTGAAAAAATCAAGGACTTTTTCTCTCCAGAAGCCCTTGCACTAAAGTCTTCCGGCGGGGCATAGATGAAACTGTAGTAATGAACATTCATGCAGAAACATTTGACAAGGTATGGATAGTGATCAATCTAAAGAAATCGTAAGCCATTACACCCTGTGAACGAGCATGTGCAGCGAACCGTTTCAGCTCACGACAAAGAGGTAGTATCGTATTAAGGTAAAAGCTGCGAGTAAATTGTATTTCTTTTGAGCGTTGACGGCGGCCATTCCCACGAAATACACATACGTGCACGCACTCGCTTTAATTTGGCTCTACTGACCTTGAAAATGGTGGCAATTAATAACTAGTTTACTCACATTACATATTCAAGGGATAAGACGTATGTTTCAGTCATGTATTAAACAGCATGATGAGGGTGATGGCAGCGTTCCAGTTCCAAAAACAACGGGACGTTCGTTTACCAATGCTCCGGGCTACGACATGGTTCGCATGATATTCCCACGGATCATTGAGCAAAAATACTAAATGAAGACACCTAAAATGATCTACCATTTCTATTTGTCGAGAATTAAACATAATGGCCTCGTGTGAGGGAACCGGATTATTTCTCGGCCGAAATATTATTGCCTTTATCTTTTTTTTATTCAGGCGCTTGCCATCACACTCTAAACATTTTTTCAGCGAGATCATCAATGTGTACCGGACCATGAACCACAGAAGCAGACAAACAAAGCGCTTACATAATCAGCATGAGGAATAAATCTTGCATTTAGGTTCATATTTACAATATTGTTAGGGTAAACATTTAAAAGCTACAGACCAAGTACGCTCCCTTGAGGGACGCCAGAAGAAACCAGTTTTCTTACGAAATATGCGTTTTTTTAATCTTACAGTTTGTTTTCTTCTAGACACAGAAGGTGTTATTTGTGATGTAGCTTGGCCCCTAATTCCGCAGTATACTCTAGCTTCTTTAGAAGTAACTTACCCTGAACAAAATCAAATGCCTTTGAAAAATTTATGAATATTCCAAATACGAAGGCTCTATCCTCAGATTGCGTAAAAATGTATTCTTGTTGCTCCAAGAGGGCAAGGGAGGTGGCCGTAATTTTTTTGTTTTTCTTTAAGTTAAAATTAACTTGGTGTACTGCGGTTCTATTTATGTATAAACTTAATAATCTTAGTATGCGAATCCTTTTCCAAGGCTTTTGAGAAACTAGATAGCACACAACGGGTCTATAATTATCACAATAGCACAGAACTGGCATTTTGGCCAGAGTAATTTTGTTTCGAAATATTGATGTAGCAACGAAGTGCTAAAAAATGAAGGGAGCTGACACTAATGTGTTAGACTTAAAGTTAATGAAGCTGTAGGCAACCTTCACGACCATCCAGATGGTTATGTCCACGAATGCAGCCGATTTGCTTGTTTTTGGCTGCCGCAAAAACCTTAACTCAATCATTGTTGCTATAAGTGTGAGCTTCTTTCATATTTTTGGAAGTGATAACCTTTGGATATCACAGTAAAGGGTCGTACGATATAACGTGTCTTTCTAGTTCCGACAAATGTTGCCAAAACTACAGTAAACTGTGAAGTATTGTTTTATTTGGGGGGGGGGGGGGGGGTGGATGGGGAATCTTGGCCCATCTCCCTAAGTGGGCATGCTTGACTTGATAAACGTGCGCCGGGAACGCTGTGTGATCATCGCGAGGCACGTACACACACGAGCACTATGCTTTTCCTTGGTTTTGTTTACTGCCTGGCGGTCGCCCCGAGGCCCACACTCACGTGCGCGCTCTCACATGCGCGAGCTCGGAAATATCTTGGTATTTTTAACTGCGGGCTCAAACATTACGATTTGCTAAACGGCGTCGCTGTTAATATATGAACATCTACCTGCGCTATTATATCTGCAACACGTTTCCCGGGCTCTACTTAGATATCATCAATGTGTAGGCATTTGGTTTTGTTTAGTTAAGTACGCCGATATTATTTCATCCGTTGTCACAGGTTCTAAGAATAATGTATGCTCGTTCAGAACACGCATATATTCGCACGCATCCTCCAATGGCCTCTCTGCTTTCATATTTACGAGAAAGTGGGTAAAAACATTGGCAATATCGGTCCTAGTTAGTTTTCTGTCAATAATTTTTGAGTTTAATACTCTATTACGAGACTGGCTGCTGTGGAGTAATGAGTTTAACCGACTCCAGATAACATCGTGACAACTCTTCTTGACGTCTAGAAATGCAGAGTAGTATTTCTTCATTAGTTTTTTCATTAGTTTCTTTATTAGTCCATTCGAAACAGTGTGCAAAACTTCAAATCATCAGCTGTGCACGTCTTTATAAATGTTTTTAGTTTTATATCTCAGTCCCACTAACAATTATGTTTAGATTTCGGTCTTTCATTGACTCCGCTTACCGCCTTTTTGGTCCCATTGTTCGGTAGGTTGGTTCCTCCAGTATACGCGCCATTCGAACAGAGAAGCACGCTTTACAGTAAGTGCGTGCAAATCGACTGAATATCGCGGGCTCGTGTTTACTTGTCTATGCTGCGAAAGAAAACCTTGGGTTTAATGCCAACTACTCACGAGAACTCTTAAATGGGTTCATTCGCCTGTCGTTCTTCAACGCACACACCCACGTTATTCGCCTCTACCGCCAGTAAAGCAAAGTACAGCAGTGTTCTTAGGTCCCTACGCCACAAAATACATGGGAAAAATGAACAAGTGGTAAAATACAGAAAGTGTAATAAGATAACTCCATTCGATGCGTAAATACTATCAGAAATTTTCCCTTCGTTTCTCGCCGTACGAAGCCATCAGCTACAGACCAGCCCCAGGACATAAGATTTTTTTGTATGATCGCAGAATAATTTGATGACTCAGTTACAGCTTCGGCATTTTCCGCATGCTCTGCTACCATTGTGGGGAAATAAAAGGTACAGCAGTTCTGAAGCAATTTTTCTTAAGTAGTTATGCGTTCTGGGCTCACTAAAAGTTCGCGAAACTACTCCAAGTCTGCGAAACACTTCAGTTAGAACATCAGGCTCAGGTCAACCGCAGCGTAAGACGATTTTTTGTGAGGTCTTTGAGTAGCGTATTATGCATCGTTAAAAAACAAAGCACTAAATACACAAGGAATTAAAAAAAGACAAAATAACCTGCAGATAGTGTGGTTTGTTTACAAGCGACTAAATGCGTTTATTTTGCCTTGATATTTAGATGGCTTGATTCCTCAGGCAAGAAATCAGATGCAACGGTCCTCCAGAGACACTAGGACGTCAAATCCCCCGGCTAAACTACGCAAGATTATCAGCAAAATAACACTCTGCAACCACCCATGCAAAATACATGAAAGGGGGGGGGACAAATGCATATAGTTTTTAAATACCCATCCAGGTAAAGATGCCCAGGAACGCCACACATGAAGTGGTGCCTCATCATATACATTTCCCAGTCATTTCAACACCAAGCTAGGATGCGCTTTCTTTTTATCCTCCTTGTAAAATATTAGGATTCAGTCTATCAATCCGTCGAAAGGATTCGTTAAGCCTTTCTTGGGAAGCATTTCATCCGAAGGCATTTGAAGGACGGATTATTGGGGTTAGAGAGGCAATCTACGCTACTGTTAATAGGCAGCATTTAATTGGGTTCTGAAAAAAAGAAGCTGTCTGTGAAATCATCCACGCGGTTTAATGTTTCTTAAAAGTTAGTTTCCTGCGGAGACCGATTATCCACCACGAGTAAAGGGTGCAGCAGACAAACATTGACCTCTTTTAACCGTAACATGCAAAAGCGCTGCTGAACGAATGTACCACTTTACAAAACAGTGATTGCAGAGGATAGTAAAAAAAAGATTGATTTGGCCAAAAGTTAAACTGTTACACAACAGCAAGCATGTACAGGTAAACCCTGCTAAAGCAATTGGCATTGGTCCTACGTATTCACTGCATGCAGAATGAAATAAAGCTCACGCGTGTATGCGGTTATACGTCGATACGACACTGACAAGCAACGTTTTTTTACTTAGAAGAACAATTGAAATGTTTTTATGACGAGAAAGCATGGCGAGCGCGGGAAAATTGAACGGAATTTAAAAAAAAATTAGGCTTTCATTCACCATGGTGTGAGTGAGAGGGAAGGGGACGGGTCTCAGGGGTGGCAGTAGAAGAGGTAGAACGTGTTATCTGGTGGGTGGCGGCAGAATGCTATCGTTTTATTTCGACATTTTCAGCAGAGTAAGCAGGAAGGCGGCCATTTTGTTTGTAACGAAGTGCTTCAAGAGAGTAAAGGTGTATTGAGATATAGAGTGACTTTTTTATAGAATAGAAGTGTACGCTCCGTCTTGACGGTGGAGGGCATGGTTTTCACTTTAGCCGCAGCGTGCACTACCCCAAGCACGTCCCGGCAGAGGTAGCCATGGCTGTGAAAAAGGTGATCAGAAGGGTGCTCAGGTAGATCTCAGCCACAGTGACTCTGATCACCCACCGGAGACCGAAAGTGAATAGTTTGTAACCGATCACAGGCCACCCCTGCGCCACATGCGGGAGATTATACTACACCTAAGACCGGCTTATATATCAGTATATATATTAGTGATGCAGGGTTTTATAGTTGTAACACCATGGTCACGTGGGGCTTAGGCAACAGTAGATAACAAAAAAAGCTAGGCAGTCGAGCAATCACCCGACCACAATAATGGCCTTCCAAATTAGGCAGAATACGAATGCTCCAGTATGTCATCCCTTTCTACTCCTCTCACCCCCTTCCAACATATTCCAACGTAGCCGACCCTATTTTTCTCCCTCCTCACCTAGAAAACCGCTTGCATACGCCTCTGAGCTTACGTTGCTTCAACATTAAAAAAAAAAGGCTCGGAATCAGCACTTATTTGCCCCATGCAGGATATAACACAATCTATGACTGTCACCCTCTTATGGTGAATTGACGCAGGAAATTGCCAGTCAGATGAAAGCTCGGTATAATAAACGGCGAGATTTTCAGGATTTGGAAAAAAAAAACCTCCCACGTGAACACGGAAAATCATTACTCACCTACGCTGGCTTTTACGTTTCATTTTTGGGCAAGGGACACAGCCTCAATCTGTCTAGGTGTAGAGGAATGTTGCTTTTCCTCCGCAGCATATATTTTTATTTATTTATTTATTTATTTATTTATTTATTTATTTATTTACAGGTTACTGCTAGCCTGAATGTCAGGCTTTGAGCAGGTGTGAGCGATACCACAGGGAGAGAAGAAAACGGTATAACATGCAAGCATAAACATACACTTCTGTGGGTACAACACTTTGAACCGAAAAGAAACTGTACAAGTACAATCGATAAAATAACTACACGGGAAGAATAGATCACGCTGAGTTCGACATGTCACGAAGAAATGATGAGACATCAGGACATTGCACATCAACAGGTAACAGATTCCACTCATGGCACGCACGGGGAAAAAGGGATTTTTAAAAACGTTTGTTTTGCAAGAAATTCAGCGACTGGGATACCGCGATTGGATCGTGTTGGCCGGCGAATGGCTGGCTGGATGTATGCTTCCTTGTCAATATAAAGTCTATCATTACACATCAATAAAAAAATGGATTAGCTGATCTGCCGACCCGATCACACTGCAAGGCTTTCCAAACCGGCCCTGGGGAGAGGACTCCTAGGAGGCGTTTTCCAGCGGTATGAACTATAACAAATCGCGCGGCTTTTCTTTGTATGCTCTCAAGCTTATTGGTATTAACTAAAGTGTATGGGTCCTAGATGATTAAAGAATATTCCAATAGTGGTCTGATACAAGTTTTATAAGCTAGCAGTTTGGTATCCTCAGAAGCTTTCGGTAGCATTTTCCTTAAGTAGCCGAGTTTTCGCATTGCCTTTTTCTGAATATACGTGAGGTGCTCTTTCTATATCAGATCGAATGTGATCAAAACTCCGAACTATTTGTAACATAATACCTCAGCTAGAAAATTATCGTCTATTTGGTACGTGTGCTTTAATGGGCTTTTTTGTGTGTGATGATCATTGAAACGTTTTTTTTTTTTGTAATTAAGAGTCATCTTCCACCTAGTACACTATGTTTGTACATTTTCAAGGGATGCGTTTAAGACGCCTGATATTTATGGTTGCAGATTTTATTGTAAAGAACGCAATCATATGCGAAAAGTTTAATTTCTACCTGTATGTCATGTACAATACAGTTAATAAAAACGAGAAAGAAAAGTGGCTAAAGAACGGAGCCCTGTAGAACGCCCGAAAGCACTGCTGAGCACACAGAACATGCACCGTTAACGGTTACGTTCTGTTGCCTGTATGAAAGGTATGATTTAATTCATGCCAGTAAAGTTTCATTCTTCAAAACAGCTGTCAATTTATTGGATACGATTAAGTGTGACACAAGGTCAAACGCATTCTCAAAGTCTATAAAAAAGATCACATCACGTTATCATAGAACAAAAACATTATCCGTGGGTTTTAACTAAAGTTTTTTTGTTGGCTAATTGTCCCTATGAGTGGCATGCTGGAGGGGCGGGGGGAGAAGCAGGAAACTCAGCTTGGTACGTCGGTACCACTCGTTGGCTGCAAGCACCATCGGAAAATACACTACGCCCGCAGTGATGGCCTGGTCTAACGGGAACGTAAACGCTTCTTTGGGACTCCTCTGATGCCCTACATTATTGGCGACATGGTGCAGAGCGTATTTTTCAAGGTACGCAGATATCTGTAAGGCAAGATGGGGGGCCCTTTGATTCATCATTTTAACCAAGCAATAAATTTCTGGCTATCTCGTGGGGTGTAAAACAAAACGTGCATTCGTCACGAGAAAAATACGCAAAAGTACGCATTATGAAACGTTGCATGCTGGGAGCCATTTTAGCTGCAACTTGAACGGGGCGAAAAACGGAAGTAAGCTGGGGCTCTGCCTATATTCAGGAACATTTATGTGGGAGATATTATGGCTATGCTTCAGGCTGTACCCAACCAGACATGCTCCACTCACTGCGTAAAAGGGCAAGAAGTAGACACGGAAAATGCATAACTACGTCATCATACCACGCATCAAGCAAGCCGAAGTATGCAGGAATGCGTACCAGACACTTTAATGTTGTCTTCGTGGTAAAGTTTCAGGGTTCGCGCCGTTTTGATAACAGCCATGTCTACTTTCTCCTGTCTTTCCAAAATTGCAATCAATAGCTGTCTATAACAGCCATGTCTAATGTCTTCTGTCTTCACAAAATCGCAATCAATGGCTGTGTGTGTGATCGTCACAACAATCAGTACAAGATGAAATGTTCGAACAACGGGATGGGGAGAAAAGTTCCTGTTCATATGGAGTGGACGATTTGTACCTAAAGCGTAAAAGTCACACAACCCCCCAAACTAAATGCAAAAAATTTACACCATCTTCCCGCGAGGGGAACCATGGGGTAGATGCGACGCATCGGGTTTGCCGTTGCGTTATTCAAATCATCGGACGATGTCATCGGAGCGCCGGCGGCGGAACGACTGAGCGGAGCGGCGCACTTACCGCGTTTATATGCAGCGGAATGAGAGAGAGCAGCGCATAGCAGCGCATAGCAGCGCATGCGCATGTGTTAACCGAGCGCAAGCGCGAGCGCAAGCTGCGCGTTAACGCACATCTGGCACGGCGACGGGAGCCAGCTGACCGCGCTGACGCACAGATGGCGCTGCGGTGAGAGCAGCGGAGCGCACAGCTGCCGCGCCGAGGATGCGGACTACGCCGCGACAACGACGCGCGACAAGGCGAGTTAAAGAGATGCGTCGCATCTAAAACAGCGCTCTAGGAAGTAGCGTATGAAGTTTCCAGCCAACTATATTTAATGTACCTAAATGGACCTACCTGCTTCACCAAAAAGCGCCAAAAAATGTCTAAACAAACATGTGCAAATGTATATTTCGATAGCTTTTATAACAACAGCTTGGTATTCCTACTGCCGGCGCCATATGTTCTATTCATAACACATAGCCATACCCACGTTCCATTTTTTGTAAGTCGGGCCCTCTGGCAGAAAGTATTCATATACGGTTTCCACATCCGAATCGTCATTACTGACTGCACAGAAAAACACCGGCTACTTGTGCTTTCCCCGTAGAGAGCTCATTCGTTGCCGGAGGATAGCAAATCGTGCATAGAAAGTCCCAGAGCAACAACAGGCCCGGAGCCTTCCCCGCCACTTTTACCGTGTCGTCGATCGCGGACGATACAATGTGTTTTCGCGGCACCTCGTCACACGGAGTAAAAGGAAGGGCGCAATGCAGAATAATACAACGTGTAAGAGATGCGGAAGCAGCTACAGCAGCGGGAATGAAAAGACCAACAAATGAGGTTGACGTTCGCCGGCTGGTGTTCTGGCGTTCGCCGAAGTATTTTCAAGGTGAAAGACGACAAATCCGCTTAAGCAGCAGCCACCGCGGGCACACTTGGACGTCGGAGACGTCAGAGCAGGTCACAAAACCAACACTTACATTAATTTAGCAAAAGGCGGCTTAGAAGGTCCCAGATGGTGACAGCAAAAGAAGGCCAAGATACACAATTTTTCAAAACAGCCAACACGTGCGAGTGCGGGCTAAAACATTCGAGCATGAAGTTCGCCAGAAGTTTTGATTCGAAGGCTAGGGATTACTTTGGTAGGCTTCTTTTGTTTTGGCTTTGTCACACCAAACGGTTTTATTCAAAAGAATATTTTAATATGATGCAATATGATTATGTAATTTTATTGGTGGATATGTAGAAAGATAATAAAACCTTGATAAATATAAAAAAAACTGCGCACAAAGAAGGACGACAGAAATAAACTAGTACCTGGATTCCGCGTAATTAGAACAGCCTGCTTCTAGAGCATTTGGTTACGTAATTGCAGGCACCCTGCGCATTGTTGTTTGTAATTTGTTTTAGAATCTTAAATTCTTTAGGAGGTATTTATTAGGCATGTCGGAATGCCTATTAAGTGGCCATGGTGTACCCGAGCCTGAAATTACTGTTCTACACCTATCACATTATTCAAAAAGTCACTTAACAGTTTTGCTTTTTTTTTCGCGGCGTGAACGTCGTTTGTGTGATTGAGGGCTTCGCTTGGCTGGCTTCCCTTCGGTTGCAGTACCAAATGCATTTGATAGCCAATTTAAAAAATCGCAACAAAAGCTTAGCAAACAATGGATGCTGCATCTGCTGCGAGGAGCAAATTACGCTATCCCGCTCAGGGTTGGTTATACCTATGCCTTTCGAAGCGCTACCAGCCACGAAGTAAAACGTAATAGCGTTTGTCCGCCTCCCTCCATCACTTGCAGGCACCCGCGGTGTCTATATCGTGGATGTCTCTTGCACAGAAGAAAAACACCTTACCATACCGCCAATCTCACAACACCACAGTACGAACAATATTTTTGATATCGTCAATTACGTCGCAGTTTTTCGTACATTTACTTAAATGAATAGCACAGTGGGCAGCGCGTTGGTCTAAAACACATATTTTCGTAACTGCGACCTCGTGCAACCTCGACCCAAAGTTTTGTGCAGAGATCTAATGCACCACTTGCATGTCCAAGCCAAGTAATTTAATCACCAAGATTTCTTTGAAAAGTTTGTCTAAGCGCTTTTCAGATATATCCCCTGGACGTGTCATCAGCAGCCTGCTCAGGTACGCTGCAGAATGCATGGTAAGTTGTGATGGCTATTATGAATGACGCGAGCTCGCGCCGTTCGCCGATGTTTGTTGAAATCGAGATGCACATTTCGGCGTACGAATGCTACGCGGATGTGTTGCCGAATGTTTGATGGAATTCTAACGTTCTGCTCTTGTCGGGGTTACACATTGTACTGCTGACGGAGGAGTGTTGCTCTTCAAGTGGGCGTGAGTTTGAGTAGCTGTATCTTGGATGCGTGTGGTGCTCTTGTATATCTTCCCACCTGTTGTGCACCCTTAGCGGCCAGAAGGTCTTTGTTGCCATGCCGATTGGGAGCCCCGTAGCGGTGTTGTAGGCTTGGCGTGATGTGGCTTTGAGTATCTGTATTTTTCTTGTGGTTTCAGGGTCAAGTGTGACGTCACGTACGCTATCCTGGTGATGAAAATTGCTTAGACTAGTTCATTCGGTGTTCCCCCGATGATGTATTTTCCCAATGGTCTCGTTAAAGACGCATCATCTACGCATTTTTCTAACAGTTAAAGCGATACACGGCAGTAGACTTCCGCGTTGATTCAGAGTGGACCCCAGGGCCATGTATCAGCGATCAACGATCATCGGGCTCACACAACGCGCAAGTGGATCACAGCGCAGAGGTGACGTTATTCGGTGTCGCAATTTAACCCGAAAGAGAAGGATGATTGGTGGGTTTTTTTAGCTTCAAACAGTTCAGGTGCTGCGAGGCAAGAAATCTTCTAAGCGATAAACATGACAGAATTGTCCGTTACTGGGGTTTACCTGTTCTACCCACGTGCCATCATGTAAACTAACACGCGACGGGACATCAGTGGAGCAAGCACTGCTGATTTCCCGTTTCCGGCGCTTGCACAGTGCTGTGCCCCTTGGCAACGCACTCGGCGCCTAATATCGAGGCCGCGCTCGATTGCCATATCAACTCTGGTGCACCAAATTTTTCGTTCAACCCATATTTATACTCTGCAACACGGCCTTCTTCTGGAGAAAAAAACGATGCCGCGTTTTTGCCAATGCTTCCTTCTGACCTGGTTTTTTTATGAAACTCAAGTCTTTCGCTTCAGTTCTTGCCTTTTATTGTCAGTATAGGCAACATGTAGACACTTAAAAAAGTTTTATCATACCATTGCCACAGGAACAGCTAATGTTGAGAAAGTTTCTATGGCGACTTTATTGTGGTATGGCTCCAGCGCGGACGCACTCAACAACAGAGCGAGGATGCGTAGTTTTGACGTTGGCTTTATTTTTTCATAGTTGCTGGCTTGTTGTGCATAAAGGAAGTAGGATTAGTAGCAAAGTCCTTTATTAGAAGAGCGAAGGCCGGTTGGCCAGAGGAGGAAACGGGAATAGCAGGGAGAGAGGAATAAACATTTCTTGATTCTTCAGAGATCATGTAGGTAGCCCCCATTGGATGAGCTGATGATCCAGTTATAGGCACCGAGCTGGTTGTAGACCCCGGCGCACACTACTCGTCTCAAACCAATCTCAAGAGAAAAAGGGGCCAGCCCGGCGAGGATTGGGGGGGGGGGGGGGGGGGTAATGGTATGTGCGATTATTAAGAGAAAAACCATGGGCGAGGCACTTTGGTGAATATAGCGATGATGTGAGAATACAGTGGAGTGGCATGTTATAAGGTTTAGGTCCGCGACTGAGGTCGCTGAACATTGCGGGAAACGTGGGGGTGGTGGGGGTGGGGTAGCCGCCGTTGCGATAGCCAAGCGGGGTGCTTGATACTAGGCGGCATCGTCGCGCGTGGCAAGCATGGACTAATTGCATGAGTAAGGAGGTTTGCCAAACAGCAGCCCGGGGTTGGTCACCCAGGGGAAGGGCTACGAGGAGGGTCTCCCTAGCCGCGGAGCGCGCGGTCTGGTGGCTATGTCCCTACATCACGTTGGAAGTGATGCTGCGTTATAATTGTCAATTTATCAAAGATCGTTTAGGTGTTTGTCGTGACACGTCTGTTCAGTTGTGGGGAACCTAATCTACAAATAGTAGAGGGTGTCGTGTTCAGCAGCCTACATGAAAAAGAGAGGTACCATTGCATGAAATAGCAAAAGGGGTGTTAGAATACCCGTGTTAATAATTTAATCCGAGCTGAGCAAAAAAGTTTAAATCATATTTGCTTCTGCCACTATATTGTCCTCAATAAATCGTTTTCTGGTATGTCTTCTTAAAACCCCAGAAATATTGTGTTCTTGAAAAAATACTTATGTATAATCGCACCCATTTAGGAGAACAGAGCGATAAAGAAGAATTCGCAAATCTTAAAACTTTCTCTCCCCGCTCCATCGAAAAATGATATCCCTCTGTTACAATCTGCCCTCACTCTGTGGACACTCTCACCATTCAACTACAAACGGGTACAACTTAAGAACGACGATGAAATTAGCCGCTGCATCTCATCACCGCAGTCTGCGGTTCCACTTCGCAGCGCTAAGATTGCGTTAGTGCTGTTATTATGAACGCGACGCAAATCGTTTTCGTAATTTTTCGTACTTAATCGGTTTACAAATTTCTGCAATCACTACAAGTAAACTTCGCAAGAAAGAGCAGACGATGTCATGCATTAGGCGCACTCTCCTTTGAAAACTCGCGGGCGCTGACATCCGGTTCCATTCCTTCAAAGGAGTGATGCACTACTTGAGCTACTGCCGTTCTTAGCTTGCAACAGAGTAAAATTCACAGATAGTAATTTCAATCTGTCTATCATGAGCACTTTTCCACCATAAGGATCCTCCACCATACCTCAAGTGAGCACCCCCTAGACCTTTTCCCAGAATATCCGCAAGTGCTTTGTATGTTTCCCTTTTATCCCATTAGGATTAAAATTAGATTAGGCCTAGAGATTGGATTATTTATCAGTATCAGTTGCTTAAAGGCAAACGCTAAAGCTCATTTAACTTTAAAAAGAATGCGTCAGACTGAGAAAAAGGGCAAGCCTCAGCGGCTTCTCCAAGAAGCAATTGAAGCCAGCCAGATGAATAACGTTTATTCCCCGAATTCATATTACGCGGGAAGCTTAAATGGTCCAGGCGTCGACCGGTCGATTCATTTCGTAAAAAAAAATCCACAATATTCATTTGCCCGTTAATCTGACGAGCCAGTACGTAATGTCAAAAGATAGAAAGGAAGTCAATCTAGAGGCTATTTGGTCCGCTTTTAACAATGGCTTCTGACTATGCCAAAGGAAGTGGCGAAATATCTGCAAGAACAGAACGCTGACTGAAATCAGGGGGAGGGGGGGTTATAATTAAGTGCGTCAGAAATTGCCGCGTTCCATCAATAGTGTGGGTGGGGGTAGCGGCGAAATCTGACAGCTGCACCATCACATCGATTCGGGCTATTTCTTCGGTGATGCTATTTCACTAATGGTTCTCAGCTATTAGTGTTTTAAAAATAGATAGAAACCGAAAGCTGCGTCAAGTTTCTCTGAAGAAGTCGATGTTTTATTTCGCCGCTTTGTGACGACAGTGATTTCCGCGATGCTGTTTAGAGGCAGTATATTTAAAAAGCGTTACTCGATCTTTTGGTAGACTGCAGAGAGAAATAATAACCAAACATTTCCAGACATTTAGGTTTTCTTACTACGGCGATGTCTCCATACACGGCAACTTAAAATATCTGGAGCTAAGAAGTGTGGCGTCATCAACAATATTACCTAAAATTTACCGACCTATAGACTGCGCAGAACTCCGGTCACAAGGAGAGTTATTTAGCATATTAAGCTGTACAACTCTGCATGAAACGAAGTAATAAAGGTGACCCCTTGTTATTTGCAACCTTGGTTTGGGAAATACGGATTTGGCTGCCATCTGCCGACAAGCACTTAAAGTATGAGGCGAGCAAAGCACCATCACTAGCCCTTTGCCTTGTGGCTTGAAGCTAGACCAAAGACAGAATAGTGGACTTTTTTGTCGCCAAGAAAAAGGTGTTACGAAACTGAAAAGAGTTGGGCATGTGTTTTAATGCAGAGAAAAGTAAGCAATGACGGAACCATTGGAAAATCCAAAGCACTATTCCACCATCACTTCGAGATTAATTGAAACAAAATTTGAGTGGCTCAACACGCCGAAGCTACACCCTGTTTTTGATGCGTGCCGTACCGCAGGGCTGCGGATTAAGTTTGACCACCTGGAGGAACGTTATCAAGTGCGCCGGAATCCCGACACACGGCTGATTTTAACAGCGAAGCTGTTGTTGCTGGCCGTAATTTGTGCGGTGTGCGGCGTCTTCACAAAACTCTGTCGTAGTTACTCCCGCCATTTACAGCGCACGTAAGCAGGCGCCTCACCAGGAGCGCCTGGTGTCGTCCAGGTTTTCGCAAGGTGCTCGCAAAAAGATACCAATAAAACAGTTCACGTGCGTCCGCGCCTCAAGGGGAGAGCAGAAGAGAGCTCGTGTTACAGACGCCCAGTTCGCGAAGCCGGTTGCTGGCGGTTCTAGCACGGTCTGACGCCTTACACATTGGGAGAACTGTGAAAGCCTGCGTACAAAACGATCCGGGCCACGACGATGTAGATGCATATGACGATGCCTACTGCTACTGCAGTGAGAAGCGACAACGGAACATGTACATAAGCAATTTCAAACCTAATGTAATCAGTGTTCGTGTGTCCTTAAGTGTTTACATAGAAAGAAATCCTGCATCTTCGCTATGGTTGAAGCCTTGCGCAACTTAGTGTCAAAGTTCTTATTTTTTGCCCCCGTGAAAAAAACGACTATCACGGCCTGAATCAAACTTTTCTGCTCTGGCACAGCACCGCAACACCTTAGCGACTGGGCCACCGCAACAAATAACAACTTAATGTCTCTTAATTTCACGTCCCGCAAGAAGCGAGCTGCAACTAGGAGTAATGTTGGTTAATAAAGCAGATCAAAACCGTCATCCACAAAAGGTCGAAGACGTGAAAAACGGAAAAGACGGAAGAAGCTAGACGTCTAAACAAACATCTTATACATCATATATTTTCCTTGGAACGTACCCTTTGAGAGGGATATATAAAACCATCACGAGCACATCGACTGATGACGTTGTCTGACGAAGTTTGTGCGCCACAGAGGTGGCGCTATCTTTATGATCCTGGTTTTGTTTCCGGTTCGCGGCTGCTGGAGAGATGCTTCCTGGATTTGTATGTGTTTCATTTTCGAAACGTTACTGTTTGTGTTCGCATATCGCACACTTTCTTGCTTGATTGATTGTAGGGTTAACGAGCCGACGCAACGCAGGCGATGAGGCGCGCTTTAGTGAGGGGCTGCGGATTAATTTTGACCACCTGGGGATCTTTAACATGCGCCGAAATCTCGTACACACGGGCGTTTTTGCTTTTCGCCTCCATCAGAAAAGCACACTTTCTTCCTTTTCACTGTTTCGAAACCCCGACTTTGGGAAGGGATTTTGCGATTTTTTTGTGTGGGAGAAAACCTTTATCGCCTGCTTAGTCGGCCACGATGTCATGCCAACAACGCCGCTCATCATCCTTTCCACCGTATTATTACTATTATCCGATGGAGGGATGAAATAAAGAACCTGGGTTGAACTGTGGGCTCGAGCAGCGCAGGACAAGAGTGGCTGGAGGTCAATGGGGGTTTCCTTCATCCTGCAGTGGACCTGAGTAGGCTGGCGATGATTTGCCTAGCAACCGCGAAAGGAAACTTCCAACAGTCGCCCACATTTACCTAACTTGTAAAAATTCCGACAAACAAAAATACCCTCAGAGTATACTCGTTGAACACAATTTCTGTCAACAAACAGTGACAAAAGACTGCTTCCCGGCTGCGGAGGATGTTTAGAACTTTGACGTGCACTAAACCAATATCTAGCGACATATAAGAAAAACTGTCACCGGAATGTGCCATCTGTAATCTCGAGGACGTAGGGGACTTTATTATAAATAAACGCCGTATTCTAAAGAGCATCAAGAGCAGAAGGAGAGCAGGAACATTTTAGTACAAACCTTTCTTTCCTACGAGCCACTATATATGTTCCATATCATGCAGATACGGAGCCTACGTCCGTGATTTATAGTTGTGTCTATCCCAGGGCACGTCCCGCCTTTCAATTTCCAGGCGGAACCAGGTTAAAGACGCCTTTCTATCTTGCCGTTTAGTAGACACCGCTGCTGAATTGGTATGTTGTCGGGCGCATGAACCTTGATTTTGGCACGCCATTTTCCACCTCTCCGTAGCTGGAGGTGTAGGTGAGGTTCTTTCTCACACAAACGGCAAGACGCCCGTAGCAGCACGCCAAACTGAACGCGCATTGAAACGAGGTCTTTCACGTTCTTGCGGGAATTATGCATTTTCCGCGGTTTTTATTGTTTTTGCATTCTGTAGTCCATGTTGGGTTCTCAGCAGTCATAAATTGTGACGGGGCCTGTTGAAGAGGCAACGAAGCTGTTACATGAATTCTCCAGCTAGCACTGGTGGTAGCGAGAAGTCATTACCCTGACTAAGGTGGTGGTGAAAAACGTTCTTTACTGAGCTCAAGGGGTAGGGAAAGGGGTGTGGTCAGCCTCCTTCGTCCAGGAGGCCGCGGGCCTGCGCTGCATCCGTGGCTCGTTGCACCAGCGCGAGTTGACGCTCCGGCGCCGAGCTGGTCAGCGCAGACTCCCACTGCTATCTTGGGCAGAATTGAAACCCATCGCCGCCTGGGTTTACGTAAGGGAGCGGTTATCATCGTGTGATTCTTGCAAAATAGGCCAACCTACAGGCGTACGAGCCCCGTTGGAGAGGTGACGCTGTAAGGTGGAGGAGGTCGTAGCGCGCCACAGCGAGAACCCACAGGGGGCGCCAATGTGAGGCTGAAGCTGAAGAGTAATATGAAGCTGAAGAGTAATATGCAGAATTAAAATTTAGAACAGAAGGGGGAGGGAGGTAAACAGATGTGCAGAAGCAGGAAGGGGGGAAGCAATGGGAGTTTAAAATTGGAGGGAGGGTGGCAGACTCATTAGGTTAGTTAAGGAAAAGGCCAATAACTAGAATAACACAGGCATGTCGGCTGGGGACAACCGACGTTTCGATACAAAGGGATCGCCTCTAATAATCGTCATCATTATCATCATCAGCAGCAGCAGCTAAACATCTGTGCCGTCATCAAGCAGATATTCGATATTACCAAATCGCCTCATATGCATCCAGTCAAGAGTACACTCGCACAACCAGAAGGCATCTAACGGAAGTGTGTCTGCAGCCACCGGCAGCGACCGACAGACATCGCTTACTGCTTTTAACACTGGAATACCTGCAAGCGCCTTTTGCCTTACAGAAATTACCAAAGCATTCGCCCATTTTTATTGAGCATCAAGTATTCAATAGCCTTCGCAATAGTGTTACTGGACGGCCGGACAAATGACGAGAACCATGGTTGAAGGTGATGGGCGATCTATTTAGTACTTTAACTTTATTCACACAGCGGCCATGGAGAGAGCCCGAGCAGGCAGCGCCCACACGCATCTTCGTCGTCGGGGCTGGGACCACAGGGTCATGTACCACTACTCGCTTCATCGTCTTCTTTAATACAATAGCTTTTAAATCACTATTCGATGGCCAATTAAATAGATTTTGAAGCTGTCCTAGAATCGTTATCAGGCTGGAATTGCCGGATTTGAGCGCTTGGCAAGCATTAGAACGCCCCCCCCCCTCCCGTGACCGCGTGCGGTCATCGTTAATGAATCAAATGATGAAGGCGAAGCTTGCCCGAATAACCCGCAATTTTGACGGTGCTGGGACTGGAGTCGCGTAGCGCTACAGCACCGAAATAAACAAACCAATTCAGAATAGTTGACTTAGTACAATATGCAGGGCGAGGCGAGACCAGAGAATCGGATGAGCCCCAGTGGAGAAGCGGCCCAGCTTTCCTAAGTGTGGAATGTGGGGTGGCAGAAGGTGGGAAAGTATAAGGTGGAGTGACTGCCTGGAGCGAGGTCATTCTGAATCTTGCGGAGTACCCATTTAGACGCCTTCCCAGCCCACAAAAACCCCATCTTCAAAAGCCCAGACAGAGGTTGCTTCAAACAAAGTTTTATCTCCCTCTCGAGTTCACAGAGAAGCCTCCGTCATATTATATATATATTTCATATCACAGAAGGCGAAAACACCTTCTCTTCTTCAGTCACGGGAACAGACTACGGCCGGTGGGCCTATCAAGAATTCCTAACGCCTAATACAAGCCTGGAAGGGATCCCGCAATGAGAATGGCCCGGGAGCACTTTAGGCATCCTATATTTAAGTGAAGGTAAAACACGTAAACACATTCTGAGTTCTTCCACTCTGTGATGAACGATGACCAGCTAAGCTGGGGGTGCGTAATGTTAGAGTCGTGTTAGCGGCTAATTGTCAGGTAATGTATCCGGATATTTCGGCAAAACAATTCTTACAGCCGCTCTCTGCAAACATTCTCCCTCCGCAGATGTCCACGTATTGACAGCGGAATGTAATTCAGTAACGTTTACAACTTCTCTATGAACCATATAATCATAACAAGTATATGGAACTCAGTGTAATGGTAGAGTCGCCCTCGCGGTTAATGGTCATATAACTTGTTTTGGCACAAGAGTTAGAGCCCTTTTCTGTAATCCCATTCCCTCCGTTCAAGACTACGCTTCAGTGGGCAACACACAGTCTGAAAAAGCCAGCTTGCAAAAACCAAGCCTACCCAATTTTTTAAAATTAGGCTTCACCTCTTAACACAAATGCACTGCTGGGAAAACATTTATTTAGGAGCTATATACGTCGTTTTATATCAGGATATGAAGGCCCTATTACCCTTATTTTTTCTTTCAAAGACGATAGTCTTCCTCAGGCTACTTAAACCCACACATTTTGGTCTGTCTGTATGTCTGTTTGTCTGCCTGTCTGTATATCTGTGTCTCGATGCAGTCACCCAACCGAAGTGAAACGAAGTCTGCGCAATTGTCGTATATACTCACACCCAAATCTAAGCGTCTAAGTCTGGTTTATATGTTCATAATTTTCAACATTGTTGAACAAGATCAAGACATTACCCCGCACGGGGCACCTTGAGTATTCATGGTGACGGTGTTGGCTACACCGCGGACCCCGAGCCCCCAACATAAACTGTAACGTACCGTGGTGATGTGTTTAAAGGTGAAGGGTAGAAGCCTCAAACGATGGCCGTCGGAGCCCAGGTCAAGCTCCGGCGGATGGGCTCCCTGTCTGTTTACCAGGCAGGGAGCTCCAGGACCTCTCAGGCTATCAGGGTAAGGTTTGAGAAGAAAGTACCCCCGTCCCCTGCTTTTTTCTATGCTGTATGGAAAATTCAAAACCCCCCTCCAAACGTGATCGGTCCCTGAAAAGGGGCGGCACCGAAGTATCTTTCCCTCCCCTTCCAAGCATGAGCTTCCCAAAGCCAGACAAATACTCTCGTTTCCTTGTTATCGAATCCCTTGACGCAGCCCGCCCTCTTGCTTCACAATCAGTATTTTTGATTACAAAATACCTTGATGGAATCATTGGGAAAACCTATAACGCCAAAAAACAGCGCACAGGTGAAGTCCTTGTTGAAGTAAAAAACCAGCAGCAGGCAACCACACTTCTTGGTCAGACGAAAATGGTCGATCTGGACATCAGGGTCACACCCTACCGCAGCCTGAATAGCTCGCAGAGTGTGATCTCTGAGGCAGATCTTCTTAATGAGACAGATGCCGACATTCTTGCAGGTCTAAAGGATCAGGGTGTCACAGCCGTGCGCCGAATCACGATGCGTAGAGATGATAAGGTAATCCCCACGAAACATATCATCTTGACCTTCAACTGCTCCTCACTTCCTGACCATATCAACGCAGGGTTCATCCGATGCTCCATTCGTCCTTACATTCCGAACCCGCGCCACTGCTTTAAGTGCCAGCGGTTCGGGCACGGGACCAACTCCTGCCGTGGTCGTCTGACCTGCGCAAAGTGCCCTCAGCATGATCATCCATCTGATAATTGTCCATCATCAACCCTCACCTGCGCCAACTGCCAGGGACCCCATGCCGCCTACTCTCGAACGTGCGAGAAGTTTAAGCAGGAGAAGGCGATCATTAATGTGAAGGTAACTGAGAACATCACCTTCCCAGAGGCGCGAAAGAGGTTCGCCTCTTTCCCCGTGGGGAGGTACGCCGACGCGGCTCGCCGGGGGGCGGAGCGGCGTCTGGTGTCCACAGGGACCCAGTTCAGCGAGTCTGACCTGGTCCCTCCCCCGCCCCCCCCTGGGTTGCCTCTGGCAGCCCAATCCGTTGCCACGCCGCTTGCTGAGGCAGCAGCGGTTGTGGTGACAACCTCTTCTGTAGGGACCGGTGCCGCTCCCGTCTCTACCTCCCCGTCCTCCAGTGCGTTGGAGGGTGCCGACCGGATGGACACCGGGAGCCCCGCATCGGCTCCCACCGCCACCGCCCCTCCCGTGCCACCTCTGGTGCCCCGGACGCCCTCAGCGGTGGCGGCTCAAACGAAGGGCTCCCGAAAGAGGGCCAAGTCCGAGGGGCCTGGTCCGCCGGGCACCCTTCTGGCATCCGACGAGGAGATGGACGTCGCGCCGTTCCTGCCTGCAACGCAGCGCAAGGAGCGGCCTCCGATGTCCAAGCTGACAGAAAGGCCTAGAAATCCTAGAATAACTGCCCCGAAAGACGACACATAAACAACACACACACAAACACTCCAGTTATTCTTAAATTTAAATAATGGGGACAGAAAACATCATCCAATGGAACTGCAGAGGCCTCCTTAAAAATCTTGATGATGTGTATGAGATTCTGCATGCCAGTCAGCCAAGTATCATATGTCTCCAGGAAACCCACCTCAATTCTAAACAAACAAATTTCTTAAATAGGTACATGGTATTCAGAAAGGACAGGGTTGGCTGCACACACTCTTCAGGAGGTGTGGCAATTGTCGCCCGGAAATCCTTAGGCTGCCACCCTGTCACTCTGAACACTGTCCTTGAGGCTGTAGCAATCCGTACGATAATATTTATTAGGTTGATAACGGTATGCTCCATTTACATCTCTCCTAATTTTGCACTTCTGAGCTCTGATTTCGAGGCGCTGGTTGACCAGCTGCCCGAACCGTACATACTAACGGGCGACCTTAATGCGCACAACTCTCTTTGGGGCTCCTCCAGAACGGATGCCCGACGTCGCCTGATAGAGAAGTTTCATACATCCTCCAGAGCATGCCTTTTCAACAAAAAACAGCCTACATACCATAACTTAGGACACAATACATACTCGCATCATGACTTGGCTATTGGTACCGCAGTTCTCTTTCCAAGTCTTGAGTGGGGTGTGGGCACAGACCCCTATGGGAGTGACCATTTCCCCACTTCCCTAACGTACATAGGTAAAGGCCCATGCAGTTCATCTTCCCATAACAGGTTTAATGAATCAAAAGCAAACTGGAGTACATTCACAGAAACATCTAAACTACACCACACAACCATAAAACACCTACACGTGGAGGAAGCAGCCCAACTCGTCACGGCACACATACTCGACGCCGCCGAAAAGTCTATGCCCCAGGCCTCCAGTGCGTCCCGCAACCCAAGGAGGCCCTGGTGGAACGAAGACTGTAGGCGGGCGCGAGAGGCCCAGAACAAGGCGTGGGGTCTCCTTCGCCGGTACCCCACGCCAGATAATCTCATTTCCTTTAAACGGGCAAAGGCTCTTGGGAAGCGTGTGCGTCGTGAGGCGAAAAGGGAGAGTTGGCGCGCCTTCCTCACTTCCATCAACTCATACACCGACACTCACAAAGTCTGGACACGAATACGTAACCTTAAAAGACAACAGACACACAGCCTGCCCCTGGTCAGTACAACAGGGGACACACTAGAAGACCAGGCTAACACCCTTGCACAACACTTCCAACACTTTTCCAGCTCTGCACACTACACAAACACTTTCCTAAAACATAAAAATACTTGTGAAAAGAAGTCCCTACATGACAATAACAGGTCAAAATCTGGATACAATTCTGAATTTACACTCTATGAGTTAAGGGTTGCCCAAAGCACATGTAAACCTTCCGCTCAAGGGGCAGATAAGATTACATACACCATGATACAACACCTACACCCAGACACTCTTGAAACACTCCTACACCTATACAATAAAATATGGCTTTCGGGGCAGATTCCACACTCTTGGAGGGAGGCCATAGTAGTGGCGTTCCTGAAGGAAGGGAAGGACCCTTCCTCTCCCGCCAGTTATCGTCCCATCGCTCTGACAAGCTGCCTCTGCAAGCTGCTCGAGAAGATGATAAATCGCAGGCTCGTGTACTTCCTTGAGTACAACAGTCTTCTCGAGAGCTGCCAGGCAGGCTTTAGGGTGGGGCGATCTACCAACGATCAACTTGTTGCGTTGGAATCCTTCATAAAAGATGCATTTGCTCATAAGCAGTTCTGCCTTATGGTATTCTTTGATCTTGAAAAGGCTTACAACACAGCCTGGCGATATGGCATCCTTAGCGACCTGAAGTCCTTTGGTGTGTCAGGTAACATGTTAAATACCATTTCTAGCTACATGTCCACGAGGACATTTCGTGTTAAGGTTGGGTCATCCCTGTCCAGGATACATGAGCAGGAAAATGGTGTGCCGCAAGGTGGAGTTCTAAGCTGCACATTGTTTATAGTTAAGGTGAACTTCCTCCGAAAGGCATTGCCACCAACCATTTCATGTTCCATCTATGTAGACGATGTTCAAATATCTTTTAAATCCTGTAACCTGTGAATTTGCGAACGTCAAGTACAGCTCGTTGTTAAGAAGCTTGCTGGATGGGCGGACCTTAACGGTTTTAAACTGAACCCGGGCAAAAGTACTTGTGTTCTGTTCTCCCGCAAGCGCGGGCTTAGTGCGGACCCTGAGATTGCTCTTGGCCGTTTATCTATTCCTGTTAAAAGTGAGCACAAGTTTTTAGATGTCATATTTGATAACAATCTCACGTTCATACCTCATGTCAAAGCACTTAAACATAAATGCCTCAAAACACTAAACATTCTCACGGTCCTCTCCCACCAATCCTATGGGGCAGACAAAGAACTACTTCTCCGGGTCTTTACCGCCTTAGGCGGGTCCCGGTTAGACTACGGCAGCGTCGTGTATGGGTCGGCATCAAAAACCGCACTTAAAATGCTTGACCCAGTACTCCATTTGGGCCTCCGCCTTGCGTCGGGTGCGTTCCGCACTAGCCCGGCAAAGAG
The DNA here is from genome assembly GCF_048455015.1 of Haemaphysalis longicornis. Lineage (NCBI taxonomy): Eukaryota > Metazoa > Arthropoda > Arachnida > Ixodida > Ixodidae > Haemaphysalis > Haemaphysalis longicornis. The sequence goes on from NW_027526295.1 coordinate 171,553,650, forward strand.
TCTATACGTTGAATGTAACAAATGGTGCCTTGAGGACCAATGAACGTACGTGGACTTGCTCTACGCTTTCAAAATTTCATCTATCAATAACCATCCTTTTAAATCTGTTTTTAATGATGCATCCACATCAATAGTGTTTGTAAATCGCCCGTCCGTTCCTTTGCCATTCTCACTTAGAGTGAGACAGGAAGCTTCGGATTTCAACATCTCCTTTTCAGGCATATACACATCTTCTTTTACTGACGTTTTACCACCCTGGCAGCTTCAACCTGTGTGTTGTGACTTGTCTTTCATGAATATTGATAAAACCAGGGTACCACAAACTGCAATTTTGCAGCACTTCTTCTCCCTGCAGTACAAGTATCAATGTGCAGAGTTTTATAGTGACGCATCAAAAACTGCAACCATAGTGTCTTGCGCTGCTAATGGACCAAACTTTGATGCATGCAGAACCATTAGCACATACACCACAATTTACTCAGCTGAATCATATGGCATCTTACTCATTGCACAACACATTCTTGAACACAAAATCGCGAAGTCCATCATATATACAGATTCCTTGAGCGTAGTGCTCGCATTGGCATCATTCAAGCCATGCAAAAACAGAATTGTCCATATGGTTTTCAACATTATCATGTCTATATATGCCCAAAAACTTGTTCTGGTGTTGTGCTGGGTTCCAGGCCATGCTGGAATTGCTGGAAATGAGGTTGTGGATCAGAAGGCCGCAGTTGCTGCACTCAGGAACACAGTAGATATAACCATACTACGATAGAGTGACCTTAAGCCACAAATTCGACAATACCTTCGTAGGAAATGGCAAGCACAGTGGAATGAACAGACAGATAACAAACTACACGTAATAAAGCCACACTTGGGACGATACACAACTGACTCACACAACAGACACACGGAAGTCGCCTTGGGTAGGCTGCGGATAGGGCACACCCATGCAACGCACTCGTATCTGCTGACGGGATCTTCGAGACCCCAGTGCAGCAGATGCGGAGAGGCCCTGTCCGTAGTGCACATACTAATCACATGCAAGGCACTTCACACAACACGACACAAACACTTCAGAGAACTTTACACACAACATATTCCCCTACATCCATCGTTTTTTCTAGGTGATGATGCCATTGTTTCAGTCAAACGTGTGTTTGAGTATTTGCCAGAAGTCAAGTTTTTAAACCTCATTTCCTATCATGCATAATGAAATCTGGCCCTATACACCAGCCATGCCCATTGTCGTTTTGTGATTTTACGTTTGTTTTTGCTGACTTTACTTAGTGATTAAGGTTTCACCCTCATATGTGACTATTGTTTTGGCGCTCTTTGCCCCAGTTGGCCCTGCGCCATAAACATCCAACCATCATCATCATCAGATCAAGACATTACGCAAATATAAGACAGAAAATAATACAGAAGGGATATTTACAGTGTTCCTTTATAAAAAAATTCATAGATGCCTGGTTTGTGCGAAATTAAATACAACATCCACTGCAAAAAAAAAAAATCACACTCTCGCCTGCTGTCGCCCCCGCCGCTATAGCTTCTGGCGGCATTTTAAGAAATCAAGCGGCAACAGTTACGAAAGGTTCCACTAGATAGGTTCCACGTTCGGCTTGGAACGCATGTGGACTAGGGCAACGCGGTATTATAAACGTTGAAGTAGGGAGCCTTTCTTCACGCCCGTCTCCACCGCACGGCAGCGCTGGCATCGAGGCACCCAGCCTGGAGCAGTGGAACGGGGGAAATTTAAATTGACTTGAGCAAACCTTTAGGGTGTTTACCTTGGAAGGAGCGCGACGCAAGAGGAACAACATGAGAGGTGAGCGGGAAAGGGAAGGGAGGCATTTACTTGGCAACGACAAAGACTATCGTATTTTGTCGACATTCGCAACGAAAGACGCAGATGAGCGGCCAATTTTTTCATGAATTTTTTTTCATACGCTTACGGTGTGACGCACAGTTTTAAGGCGCGGGGATTTCTCAGTAAGGTGGCGCTATGCTCCTGAAGGATTCTTCTCTACTTCGCTCTGTTGGACGAGATAGTCTGCTGGATCCTGGCCATATGCAGTTTCTCTGTAAAACAATAATATTGTTTGACTCGTGTGTATGGCCCCGAAAGACACGAACCCGCAAGCACGCACGCATAACAAAGCCAACCACAAACAAGCACAATGATGGCCCTTTGCGGGCGGCGCATAATCGGGTGCTATACTAAAACACACTCTGCGACCTAATGTGCGCCGCATTCTCTCGTAAAGCGAAAGCCATTATATGGCGTCCTTCGCTACTCGAAGTGCATTCGCACGAGCGATACGTATACGTACCTCGCCACATCGGCGGAAGCTATCGCGATATTCAAATTAAACGCTGCATCGATCCCCGCTCGGTGTTAGTCTTCCGGGTGCCGTGGAGCTGCGTGGCGGAATCTCTTGATGGGTACGCGGCGTGTGCGGCGGAATGCGGGAAAACCGGCACGTGTGTCTGCAGAAGCGTGTGTTTTTAATTGTTTTAACTCTGTATGGCGCTGAACGGTGACTGAGTTGAGCCTCTTTCATAGTCGAAGGATACGTTATAAAATAACCGGCGTTCTTTTATTGGGCCCGGATTTTTCGCGACTCGTTTAGATGTGTTTAATGGAAGCGTGCTGGCTATACACCCTTATCATTTTGACTGTGTTGTTCAGAATTCAATTTAATTTATTTTCAAGCGGTACTATGGCGTATTTCCCTGCTTTTGTATTAGCTCGTTCAGTTGCGTTCTGATACAGGCTTACCTCATCTGCGCGCTGTACTATCATTCACGGCCACGTTACTCTGCACGCACAAGTTTTCGGCCGCCGAAGGTGTTGATGGTTTGCATTTCACTGTGCTACAATACATCCAAAAGCTCGCATAATGTGTCTAATGTAGCGCATTAAGTAGTTTTGTTTTTACAAACTATACAACGCGCTAACCCGGTTCAACCATCATCATGGCGTAGATTGGTCCCACATTATATTTCTTGTTATTTTTAGGTGTACGTAGACAATAAATTAGGTCATGACAACTTCTTCCTCCGCAGCAGGTTGGAAATCTGTTACCGCAGAAATCGCTGCCATGAAACTCGGAGGGGAGAATGCTTAGAAAGAAAAAGGCAGAATAGAAAACCGCAGGAAGACCGATGACAGCCCAAAACAGGAGAGGTCTGTAAACAGAACAATACACTAGCTCGGAGCACGTCAAGGGAAGCTAACAAATCGCACCATCTGTTTCCACGCTGTTCACCTGTCTTTCGGAGTCGTCGTTACCCTTCTATAGTATTTCTTTTTTTTCTTGGTCGCCAATATGTACTTTTGTCTCCTGCGCAACCTCATTTTAAGCCTTCTATTTGGTTTTATTCCTTATAAGGCATAATAAGCCTTCTCGTTTGAACTTTAGAAAATGTTCCTTCAGTTATTACCACCGGGAGTGGTGCCTCCATCGTCTATCGGTTGTTTTCCTCCTGGGTCCTAGAGTCCCTTTCCTGTATTGGCCCCCATAACAGTATGTTTTCCCTTTAGATCCAACGCGTCATTGCTGTTTGCACTGGAGAACAAAACCCAAGTTGGTTTCAGAAACAACAAGCAACAGAGGTCGGAAACCAAAATACAACTTTTTTTTTCCTGTCGAAGGTAAATTTGCTCTTCTGTAAAATTTATACGGGTGTGAGGGAAAAGGGTGGAACGCAGTTATAGCACATTTTCGTACACAGGAACAGAACTGCTGACGTGAGACATTGTTAAAGAAGTTTCATTAGAAATTGACAGCGAAAAAGGCTGACAGACAGCCAGACGGAAAGACTTGAAAGAAGAGCCTTATTCGAAGTCGCGTTGCACCGTTCGGAAGCAGCAACAAGGCGCAAAGTGACTCCCATGCTGCGGCGAACGATGGCGACTTCTGCAACCGTACTCTCGCGAAGAGTGTGTACTTTTAGCGCAGTTTTGGAACAACACAACCCCACTTCGCGCCATTTTCTACTCAGTTAGTTAAAAGACTTGCCTGAGTGAAAACTTCACCGATTGTTTTGACGTGAGGACGTGACTCTATTCCACCCCTTGCTAGCGCTCTCAGGGGACAAAAGATAACAAACCAGAACACATATTTATTTATTTTAGATGCGAAGCAGCTTATGGTCGAGCCGGTTCCCTCCGCCGTTGAGTGGGCGCCGTTGTGCGGCGTCCGCTCCCCCACTGCGCATGCCTGGCCAAGCACCGCTGATGATGATTGTGGCAGGATGCCCCTAGGGATTGGCCAACCAAAGAATCCATCACGAGACAGCTTCGCGTTTAACCACCGTCGTCTTCTTTTCGTAGGGGAACCCTGAGTAGTATGCGAGGCATTCCTCATCTCCTCTCCGACGCTCCTCTCCTTTCCGGCATTCCTCCTCTCCTCTCCGAAGCTCCTCTCCTCTCCTGGATTGCGCAATGAATGGCAGCACCTGCGGGTCCGCGCGCGATAATGCCATAGCTTAGGGTTAGAGACGCAGCGGTAGCCGCTGCATACTCCGCTGTGGACGCCACTGTAGCTCTGCGGTATAAATGACGCACGCGCGCGCTCCGCTGCCCTCACTCTCCTCCCGCAACGCCGCGATCGAAGTGAAAACTAATCGGAACTTGAGTCAACCCCATAGGTGCTTCGCATACTACTCAGGGTTCCCCTTCGGGAAGATGGTAAATTTTTTTTTGTTTTCAGAATCTCTCACCCCGTATATACTGCTTGTATCATAAAAAGCGTCGCATGTCTTGTGTATATACATGGGAAGTAAATGCTGGAGAAACGATAGGCTTTTTTTGGCCGCCTCTATTCCGGGTTTTTTTTTAATCCAATCTAAGCTCACCGTGACAATGCCATTGCAAATGCACATCTCCTATGAGAGTGGGTGCGTAAGTGAGTGTGTACGAACGTTAATTCGTGTGCATGCACGTCTGCGTACGTGTGTATGCGTGCGTGTGCACTTGTATGTATGTGTGTATATATATAAGTGTGTCTGTGTGTGCTTGCGTGTGCATGTGTGTGTGCGTGTGCATGTGTGTGCGTGTGTGCGTGTGCATGTGCGGGCGTGTGTGCGTAAGGTCATGCGTGCGTGCGTGTGCATGTTTGTGTGCGTGTATGTTAGCGTGTGTGTGTTAAACAAACTAAATAAATTAAATAAAATGATTTAAATAAATTACATTACAACAAAGCGTGGACGTTGATTCATTGGATATTGCATTTTCTGTCTCACCACTCAAACTTTACGTCGTACGACTCCACCTCATCCTCTACTGCTTACGTATCTTCTGAAGCCTCGCAAGAATCTGTACTTCGCACTAATGTATTTTCGATTGCGCATGAGTGACTTTCTTGTCCCTGTTTCTTTAAGCTCGGCTTTACGCTCGCGCGTGCGTTATTTATAAGATTATTCATTACCTTTCAGACACAGCTTTCCGTGTTTTGGTCATGCTAATGGTACACACGTCAACTAAGAGTTGTATCTTCAAAAAAAGTGTTCATAGTGTTTTCAAACCCAACATCTCTTTGAAACTTCACGTATACGCTGGAGAACGTCTTGCTAGAAAGTATATTTCAAGTTCAACACCCCGGCCTAACGTCACCAGGAGCGAATTTTCAGCCAAACATATTCATATCATTTGCAATGAAGCCCCAGCAGACTGGAATGTTTTGCGAACGTTACGAGCTGGTGGCGGAACGTAATTTATTGGCCTTTAGGAGGGCAGGGGGTTGGGGAGCAGAGGCCATCGGATGCTAAAATTATGATGCTGTGATATTGAATTTTCAAAAAAAGAAAACAAAGTTAGAATCAACGCTGAAAAAAATCTATGTTTCTGTTTTGTCGCCGTGATGATAGCCATTTTTTGCATTCTGCGAGCAGAACATCGCTACGCCCAATTCTAATTCAAGCTCGCCCCAAGTCAGAATGCTAAAGTAACGGCATGTCTATGTAAATATTCCACGCATTCAACTCTTGCTAACTACCGCAGGCCTACATTGCAACTCTGTATGGCTGTATGCGGCCGCTACCCATATATTCACCGCACGTATTGGTCCTGTCCACAAGCCACTCAATCGCCACACTACCTGTCCTCTGGTACACTCCCCTTTCAACGTACCTATTCAGGAAAGAGCTGGATTACTCCACTTGCAAGCCTCCGAGCGACGCTGTAGGTGAACTTGTGTAACGAACTAGTATCGTATTGGACCAGTGCCTGTGATTACTTCACCGTTAGCACTCAAAAATTGATATTCAGATGACTGTACACAATTGTGCGCTCTTATATCAGTGTTTCTTAAAAATTATCTCCGCTTTACTGCACCGACATCAACCAGCAGCCATTATGCATCTAATACGTGCCGTTCCATCCCATTTTTATGCCATGAGTTGACGTTTTTCGCTTAAGGACATAAATCTAAGCAAAACAGCGCAAAAAAGTCAAAGATAGAGAGATATACATGAGAAGGACTGCGCTGAGCTATCAATTGGTTTTATTTTGAAAGTTGGAAATATATACAGCAGTCCGACCTAAGGCTTATCTGCGCATGCGTAGAAAATTTAGTTCTTTCTCAGACAAGGTGATAAAGGCCATGCTGACGCAGGCCTTACCAAGCGTTAAGATCCGTTCTTATTCTACAATTTCACGTGAGAGCCGTGTCTTTGTCTTTTTCTTTGCACTGTTTTGCCTAGAATATGTACCAACACGCCCAGTTTTCCACGTTAATGAAGGACATAGATATTGAGAATGCACTACCAAGCACAGCGCGATCTCTACTTTAGACTGATGTTTGTTCACTACAAATGTAGTTTGTCCCCCTTTTGGACCGAGCATGTTTTCCCTCGCTGTGTTTTACGCGATAATGCTAACTTATACCAGAAAGGTGTAACTGTTTTCTGCTTTCATGGTTCAACCTTTTTGCGGCGCAAATATTTTGTACATAATTGTGCAAATTTAATATTTGAGTACTTGTCTTTTGCGTTTGTTTTCTTTGTAAGCATTTACACTTCTCTTATAGCCCCTATAGGGGTCCAGCATGTAGATATTAAAAATGAAATAAATGAAAGATGTATACAACCTAACGAATTCATTCTAAATGCGGTCCCAGTAAATGAGATACCATGATAACCAGAAATGCAGCCCTTTTTACGGTATGGGAAAACCAGCAAAACAAGAACTTTTTGCGTAACTCGATGGGACCAAAGGCCCGGCAGCGTGCATTACGACACGATGGCGCTACGTTGCACTTGTCGCCATCTTTAAGCAACGGCTTCATTCGAGCATTCAGTCGGTAGTTGACGCTGTTGTGAAAGCATTAATGCTGATGAAATTGCAGACTTGGGCAAGGGCGCGCCCATTTTCTTGCTGACATCAAAAATAAGCGCGAGCCATTTCGCGTGTCTTTGCAGTGTTTGTAGTATTTGAGGGAACTTTGTTGCAAAAGGTGTCGGGTTTGTTCAATAATACGCCGCCTCTGTTATTGTTACCCCCAATGTGGAAGCGAAAACAATGACATTTTGTAAGGTGTTGTATAACGCTCTTTCTTTTCTCACGCGCGTTTACGCTGGCTTGGGCAGTAACGTGTTGGCCTGCAATCATGCGGGTTCAAAGAACCGCGCTTCGTGCATTTTTTTTTATTTTCGTACCCGCAATAATAATAGTGTTTCGTAATTAATCGATGTCTGTCAACCACCACTTGGACTCAGCGGACCATCATCAATAACCACTTCTCCGTAGCTGTGCCTTCGTTAACAATTAACTCCTGCTGTATTGATTATCACAATTAAGAGTGTCCGGCCCAGGCGCGCTTGAGCATAAATAGTCCCGAAGAACCTTCCTTCATTTTGTTCATTTTGCATTACCGGTGCAGACGTACGTGCCGTTTCCCTGTACCTTCGCATGCTAGGTCGTTTTGACCGTTGCGACTCTACATTGCGCGGAGAACCGCTTTCTGCGATCTTACGGGATGCCGAATGTAGGCAAATTGTGTTTGTGTCGTTCTAATACCCCAGATACTATCATCCATGTACGTTATGTCTGAGACGGGCGGAGGAGCATTCTAGAAATCCTAGTGCGCTAAGTGTAAGACATCGTGCAGCCATTCTATTAGGATGTTATTCAGGGTGAATAAATAATTGGCAGCACCTCGCAATGGACCAAACTGGAGATCTAAGCAAAAGACGATTATTTTCACTTCCTACCGAAAGTTATAGAAGCGCTAAAGCTTGATAATATCCCCTATTGTGTCCTGCGCCAAGTGACTGCTGTAAACTATGAAATCACTCCTGTCGTTCCGGCTGACTCATCGCGCCCTCCGAAGACTGACATCGTCCATGTCGTCCGTCTAAAGCCCTACCGTTCACAGCCTACAGTTTTGCCCTGAGCAGCACCGATACGGTGCTCTTACGGGAGGGCGGTTCTGTTACGAGACATCACCATCAAGTCGGGATCATTATCAAGGAGGGAAGAGGAAGAAGACGCTGAGAGGGACGCGCGTGGAGTTCGGCTCCTTGCTTGGACGGCGCTTAGTCAGTCTTACTGTGCCTTCTGCAAATACCGGACTACCGCGTATCAATATCGAAAATGCGCCAAAACGTTCGTTAAAAGAGCGTCTAACCTTCGCTTAAAGTACGCCCAATCGATCGTCAAAGCTTCAAAGGCGTAAATGGGAAATGAAGGACGAACCCATGCAACAATTTTTGACGCACTAAGTAAACCGTTCTACGGACGATCTAAAGGTGTACCGATACGCGGCTGATGAGATAAAGGTATACTATTATACTGATTCTTCATGATCTGTGTGTGTATTTTATTATCCAGACGACTGCTTCTTTCGCGATCTTCGCGTAACCGTTTTATCACAGACAGAAGCCCAGTTTCACGCACGCACCGGGTGTCCAGAGATCTTACCGGAGCATTTTGGTCGACGTAACGGTCTATGGGGCAATTCTTTAGTTTTATGACAGGACGCCATCGGTCTCACTAAGCTAGCTTTCGCTTTACTGTTTGCTTATTACTAGTGGGTAGATGATGTGTGGGCACAGGTTGGTCATGGAAACAGATTGTTTCTTAGCAGCTTCCACACGCAAAGTTACGTGTTCGTTGTTCGCTGCATCAAGGCCGACGACGACGGTACTTACGAGCAAAATTCGTACCCACATAAAATTATCTTATAATTTGGGGCGCTTTATCTGATTCAATGTGTAGTTTTAATAGAAAGAGCTTAGCATTAACACAAATGCCGCCCTCGAAGGTTGATTGTACGGCCATGCGGGTGAAATTGAATTAATTGCCTACATGTGCGCATCGTATGTCATTTCCTAATTTCGAAAAAAAAAATTTAATTTTCGAATTTGAGGCCGTATATTTCGTAAGGTTGAGTTTGATGATATATTGTAGGCATGCCTGGCTGGCTGTCCGCCCATACGTATGGTCGTATACGTTTGTTACGTAGCTCGCCTTCTTCACCATGAGACTAACGGCCTATAAAGACTATGGGGCCTTACGAACTAAGGGTCAAAATATAGCTTGGTGCACGCGTGACAGGCTGCATATTAATATTATGAATCCTCATAATACCTTTTTTTTGCGCGTTATAAGATTTCCCCGTGATTATCAGTTCTGAGGTTCCGAGAAGTTCTTTTAAAAATGAAATGCGCGTGAGCGAAGTGTCCGAGGTGCCTCCTATTTCTGTAAAAAATGCTAAACTGGATGATGCGCCAAGATGCCCACCCACAATCCTCCACACCCGTTTAGGAAGAATATTCACCAGTGGCGGTGACACCTGAGGTAGAAAGTTCACGGCCGATTTGTCAATTTCAATTTGACTCCGACATCAGAAAATTCACCCCCATCACGGGAGCGTACTATCCTCAGTTCGTACTTTGCATTTGTCGGTGATGACTGTGTAGCATCTACCTAAGCGGCACCTTGGAAACGATGGCGCCCACTGAAGTGTGTCTCTGAAGAGGAAGTGAGAGAACACAGAGATGGAGCCCAGCAGAAGCAGATGAAAGCGCTCGCTACACCTAAACCAAGTAACACCTCCGCTAGCATGACGTCAAAGAAACTCGCGGAAGTTTTCGACGGGAACGATATATGGCGGACGGAGAATCAAGATAAAGAGAGACTGAAGCTAAATATCACAAGCGGGAACAGAATTCAAAACAAAGACAACGCTAGGCCAAAGACAAAGACAAAAGACTAAACATTTTCACATCGCGTGTCGCACCATATTTTCTGAAGGACTTCGCGCAATCCGAAAATGAAAAATCGCTCGGAATAACAACCGCATATGTTTCTATCGAAGAAGTGCATCCTACAAAAATATTTCGGTTAACTTTTTAAGAGCAGTAAAATGTTGAATTCGCCCAGCAATAGCATGTCATCGAGCAGCTTTCATGAAGCAGACTAATGATAAACACGCAATACCTCATGCACGGCAGCAGTCAGAAAGAAGACGGACATAAAAGAGGCGGCCAGGAGCGAACGCTTTTTTTTTTTTGGACTTTGGAAGTAAACAAACGTCAAATGTAAAGAATTTTTCTTCTCTGGGCTAGCCATGGCAATCCTCAAATTTGATGCCCGAGAGAAATTCAGAACTAAGGTATGGTGCGACCTTTCTTAAAATATGACTTGTGTGCGCTATACCTTACATGTGTGCTCGCTATTGTATCATGGTTATGAGATGCCGACAATTATTATTTCAATGTTTCTTTGTCTTAGTGCGAGCCTATTGGTCTACCGGTAAAACAGAGATGATATCTTCTAATGCCTGTACTTTATTTTGCTTTAGCAGGTTATATGCGGGCTTTTTATTCGATCTAACAAACGAAACCGGAGTTTCGGTTATTAGGTAATTATTTGTGACTGTGAAGTAAAGAGCCACTTAGTATTTTAAAATATTGTTACGGTTCATTCGGAATTAATTTTCGGCCAGGTTACCTGGTGGGGTATTCAGGGCTACCGGTGAACAGAACAGTAAACTGCTTGATAGCCTGGTACACTTCGCCGTTTCAATCCATAGAAACGTCATCAACACAGTGAACTGATCATATTGGGTGGAAAGGATAGACAGTGCACAAGCCTGCGCTGACCAATTTCTTTGTCTTCCTTGCTGCGGCAGCTGCCATCTTATAACCACGCACAAACATCCGCCATCTTTATCTGTTTTTTGTTTCTTCTTTCGTGCAATATAGCACCCTCGACCTTTCCCAGAGGTTTATACCCGAGGAAGAGGGGACACATCCTCCCTGTATCCCTTCGTCAAAGCTGGTGTTCATTAGTCTGAGATACTCGTTAAAAAGCGTTATTTTCAGCGTTTTCGGTACAGAGTTTGTGGCGCGCACATGCAAACGGAATATTTTAACAGCGGAGCTTTAAATGAAGCCGTAAGTTCGCCGTTGCATGAAAAAATACCAAGGAAATGCCGAGCGCTCGTGAACGCGTGGCCTCGCGGCGCTCGCCCAGTCCCCGGCTCGCGCAGTGGCTCTAGCAAAAAAATGGACCTCCAGCGCTGTCGTCAAGCGCTACCTCGCATGTAATCATTGCCATGAGGAACACGACGATATCGATGTGTATGACGATAACTACTACTAACATAGTGCAAAGCAAGGACGGAATATGTAAATAAAATTTCAAACTTGTACAAATGCGTGGGGATGTGTCCTTCAGTGCTCACGCATAAACACATTCTGCAGCTCCGCCATGGTTAAAACATTGCACGACTTAGTGCAAGCTTAGCCAGTAAAACTGGCTAAAATATACAATGCTGAGGATAATTTGCATCTACCACTCATCCTAAAGAAGACGAAGACCTCTCACATGCATATGGCGGCGACTACTAGCACCGCAACCATGCAAATAAATAACGATACTGAAACATAGCTTTGTGTCCGTCAATTATCTTCTACAACAGCTTCGCCATTCAAGTCCAGCGCGTGAGTGCAAGCTTCCATGAATTTTGTGGCAGGTATTGCCTATTATGCTTTCTAGAAAAAAAAGGGCAGCCCGAAGAATCCAGAGGTGCACAGAAGTTCTTAAGTTTCACTTTCTTTCTCAGCTTTTATGATTTCCTTTTTCGTCACATCCCATCGGGCCCTCATTTGAGTACAGTCCAAAGGCGGACGTTCCACGGATGCTAACGATCGTCGAGCCCCTCGAAAATGACAAACGCTAGGAGCAGCAATGCCCGAAGCGCAGCTCGGAGTAACACTGAAAAAAAAAAAAAAAAAGGTACCTCTTTCTGATGAAGCTAGGGGCCAGGAATGGAGGTCGAGGCTGAGGCAGAGCTACGGCGAGCACAAGCTTGCGCCCAATAATCATTTGACTACCCAAATTGTGGAGTGACGTTGCGTAAGCGGCAGGCGGGTCCCCGACATCCCAATTCGCTGCCGTGGCTACAATACCTGGCTTCTTTGCTGCCTTCTTTACCGCCTATTTTATTATAGCATTTGTGTGTGTTTGTGCTTACCTCGCGCATCCGTGTTTACCCCTGCCCTTTCTTTCGTTTCTTTCCCTTTTAAACAAGGCACGTACGCTGCAGCATAAAAGCTTACTTAGAGGATTAAACGCCTCTACGACCGCAGTCGACTCTACCAATTAGGGGAGCAGACTAAAGATGGGGATAGACGCAAAAAGCTAGCGGGAACAATGAAGCTTAAGTCCAAATGGCATACCATGGCATCTTCGGATTGTAAAGATTTGCCAGCAGACAGAATAATAGATATATAAAAAACTTGGTGGTGTCAACGAAGCAAACACCGGTAGGTCTGGTGCAAGTGATTTCGTGTCTGGTTAGTTCATGAAGAAAACGCACATGCAAAACTATTATTATTTTGAATCTCGGCCACCTAACTGCGCCTGTCATGCGTGTTGAACTATAAAAAATCTCTGCCCCCCCCCCCCCCCCCTCTGCAGAACATATCGACCCGCATTGGAACAACTTTAAAAAAGTAAAACCACTGTTAAGTGTTTGTGGGTTCTTGGAATCAATGCTGTATTTATTATCCTTGGTTGTGTGGATAGTAGTATTTCGGTCATTCTTTTTTTTTTTCCAGAACACTGCATTCACCTCTGTCTGACCAACCTCTGTCGGGTTCTGCGCGTTGCTAGAGACGAAAACTAAGCATCAAATACACCCGTAGTATAGTCACCAGTAATACAGTGACACTACGTTCCCAGGCTGAATGCCAAAACTTGTCACCCAATGCAGATTACCGACACCACTGGAATTCAGTTCCAATGGCAGTTCTATCTCTACATACAAAGTCCCGGTTACGAGGCTACTACGCAAGGGCAGTAATTCCAATTCAGTTTCGTACTCAAAGTTAAGCACAAGTTTCTCTTAAGAAATTTGTACCTCCGTCAAGAATCTCTGTGTGGTAAAATTCAGTGCGGGCTTTATACCGGTTTGGCCAGCCCACATGCAATTTCGGAGCGATGAAACAAATGCACAATTCTCTGAAGAGCTTAGAAAATGCCAACTTTGTATGCCTAATAATAAATTATAAATTAAGAATACCGCCCTAGGTTCTCTAGCGAAAATTTTAGTAGCGCTATTAACGTGAAAGTGTACTCTAAATTTTGCCCACAGATGTTCTCGAAATGTTTTTGGAATTTTTAGGATGAAAGCTGAAAATTGAAAACGTTTTTTTCTGCCAGACATATTGAGGCGAAGGCTTTAAATGTCTCAATAAGCACGAGAAGAGACCATCGTGTTCGTTCGTCAACACGAATGGAGCCAAAAGTCGGGCGCCGTGAAGCGAAATTAAAAATTCAATCCCACATTTTCGCGTGCAATTTGAACCCGCATCGCCAGAGTATAAGCCAAGTGCGCTCGCCAGTGCGCTATTCCGGCACCCTGCCAGAGTTGAGGAAAAATTAGCGTGATTCGTTCCCCCTGACACGTGTATGTGATGGCACGTGAGTAGGATAAGCGTACGCAATGGATACTTTTCACCGTGTGGAAGCTGCCGCGTGAACTGAACCTGGTTTCCCCGTTGGAGCAATTCACGTCAATTAACGAAGAAAGAAAAGTGAAGAAAGAGAGGCAAACAGGACGGAGCAGCAGAAACGTTTTTACAGCGAAGCTCTGAGCCTCTAGCTCGTCGGAAAATTTCCTTGTGCAAAGAAACAACCGAGGCAGGACACAGCAGTTCTCGCCTAAGACGCCGAGCGCATGCGTCAGGCTAATCAGGCATGCAGCTTAGAGCTCAGTTTTCGTTTTAGGAAACCACAAAACAAGCATCGGAACCGCATCAAGAATGATAAACCGCCTGGGAGCAATAGGACACCCCTCCCCCCTTCCCAGGCCACCGTGTGTTCCTGATAAAAATTATGCTTGCAGATTTTGCTTAAAAGCTAGCCAGGACTAGTGTCATGAAACGTAGCAGTTTACGCCACGACGCCGAGCGCATGCGTAAGGCTAGGCCCAGCAGTTGCTGTCAGACAAGCCGAGCGCAAGCGACAAGCCCGCTGAGACGACGAGAACGTTTCATACCCTCCCCCCCCCCCCCCCCCCCTTTATCAGCATTAAAGTAGTTTACAACATCTTCGCTGGAAATCCACTTTCTGAGGGCGCAATGGCGACCATTTTTTGTAAATAATCGCTCGGCTTTCGCCTTCGAAGTATGTAAGCACGCTTAAGCTCCTGTAAAATTTCTAAATCCAGGAGGCCTAAAGAGGTCCCCCCGGGGCGAACTGCAATATAATTTGCAAACTAAAATAGCACAGCATTCAGCAGCATAAACGAGACGTGGTTCTAATCCTTCCAGTGGTGTGCGCTAGATGAGGCAGTTGAGGTGCACCTAGACTGGCTAGGGGCAGTTTGGCATGTTTTTAGCGATGTAACCCTCGCCTATTTTGCAGCAGAGTTTTCTGCGTCTCGTCTTTTCGGAGTGCGTAAACCCGCTTCCAAAATTTTATGTGCTGACACTATCTGAAGCACTCGCATATGTACAGCATTGCATGTGCTGATCCCATCTGCACTTGCGTGTCAACAATGCCACTAAATGATTTTCGATGGCCACGAAGAAAAAAGAAGGGCCCTTCGGGTTTTTGTGTGCAACAAGCCAGAATAACGGTGCGTATAGTCTGTTAGCTGAGTTTTATGGATGAGGAGCGCAAGTCTTGACAACAGCCTTGTTATTTTTGTTTTTATTGCTATTGTCATTGTTGTCGCTGCTGGTTTTGTCTTCATTGTCCCCTTCGTCGTCGCCTCGTTGGTCGTTGCAGCAGCTGTCGTCCTCGTCCTTTTACGGTGCTATACAAATAGAGACAAAATCTTTGGAAAAAGAATTCCAGATAATTGGCTTATCATTGTCTGCTGTTACTTGAACGAAGAACACGTGCTCTCTGTATTTGTTTCGTCTCTGCAGAGTGCCGGAATTCCGGATCTCCGCGACGCTGTCAATTCCATTCCGTGCAGCAGATAACGGTTTACAGCCAAGCTGGCAGCTTCTCGTTGGAGGAATTCTGCTGTAGTTTATGCGCGAAAAGGAGGCAGAAGCGATCTGAAACCCGGTGCGCCAGATTAAAAAATAAAAGCAGGATAAAAAGGCAATGAATGCCATGCTGCTGCTTACGTCCCCCAAGAAGCAATAAAACAGGAAAACACAATCCAGGACGAGAGTGAACGCGACGCAGCAGCTCACTTGCAACTCGAGGTCCAAGTGGACGCCTCCCTATTTGCTGGCCAGGACAAGTCCACGTGGACGTCTGAAACGTGAAAGCTTTATGGCGGCGCCACAAAGACGTCAACAGCAACCGCTGATCCTGTAGACGGCACCGGACGGCAAAACACCGTATGTGTAGCAGGGGCAAACGGGAGAGGTAGGGTATAGAACGAGCAACTTGACATCTCACAGGTAGTACGGTCGCGACAGCCGTTATCTCCTGTTTTCCAGGAAACTAGCAACCTAGCTCTGATACTTTTTTGTAAGGACTCTTGCACGGTGTTTAACCTTGTTAATCTGTACATATGTACAGTTACACATGGTGTTATTCTAAACAGTGTCAATGGCCGTCAGTTTCTGTAGCAAGGTCGGCTTCTAAGTATTTTTCCGAAAAGACGAACAAGAGGGTTTTATTCCTCCGCAGCCTTTCACCCATGACGGCAACGTAAGGTTTGGGTGCATTTGAATGAATCAATTTGCTCTGCTCTTCGCGAACTAATTGCCCATTTCCGCCAATGCCCTATAAACAACGATACTCTAACAATGAGGCGCCATTTCGCAGGCTTCATATACTTGATCTGCTGCCAAACATCATGCAGTTTCTTTAGGTGCCCTGCTGGCGGTGGCCCTGCACAAACGCGGTCTAGTCCACCCGCATACTGCATGGTTAGTTCAATCGCGCCGTTCTACAGGCCACCACTGCCACGCTACTGCCAAACATTACGCAACGGGTGCCGGAATGTTAAATAACAGTTTTCCGCCATGGGTACTTAACGATTGACTACGCAATACCGCTCTGTTATCCATTGTATCAGTTTCGTGGTGGCCTGGCTAGAGCAGTATAATCAGAAAGCCTTTGCAATCGGTCACTTCTAGATTGGTTCCCTTTTTTATTATTCAACGACTGAAGGACTCGAATTCACTACCGGCTTTAGTCCAATAGACATTGACCTTTCCGCACCTTAAAAAACAAGAATCCATATGGCTACCGCGAACCATCGCATGTTGCAGAAAGCTGCATGCCGGTTTCTCGTCACGAAGAGCAAAACCTGGGAGCTCCGCCGAACAATCCCGGCATGTTGGTGAGTACCTTCTGTCCTCGTTACAAATTTGTGACAGGCAGGGCCTCTTTCTTTTGGTACATAAAAACAAAGAAAGGCCGAATTAAGCCCCAAAATAACCTCACCATAAGAACTTGTTTCGTTCCGGTCAGTTTCGAACGGGTGAGCAGAAACACGTCCAGTAGTGGCACTTGCCGTGTCACTCAGTCTCGCAAGACGCTCTGTACAAACAAATGACCACCACAGCCCAATGCAGAGAAACTCACCAGGCCATCTCCAAATCCGAGAATACGCAGGGGCTTCGGAGTGCTCTCGACGAAGAAGGGGCAGCTCATTAGACTTCGGATCCAGGCGCACTCGCCAGGTCCTTTTCGCTCGCGGGAGAATTCCCTGCGGAGTCGCATGTCCCAAACCGCATGTGCAGATCCTCTGGGCTGGCAGGGTCATACGCGCTGTCAACGAAGAAAAAACCGGAATGTTAGCGTTGTACTGCCCCCTGTTTTTGATGGGAACGCCTTGTCACCAGTCGTCAGAGGATCCCACACCGGAAACTCGGCTAAAAAAAAACCGCAAGAGCATAATTTACCCCTAGCGGCGTTACGTCCGCATTCGCTGTTGCGACCCGTCTTGCGCCCGTCTCACGTCTCATATAATATTCAAATGGAGTACTGAAAACGGTAAAACTTTAGCACTTTTGCCTACGTCGAACCTCTCCGTTGCCGCGCAGGAACCGTCGTTGCAGTGAAGCGGACTTATGGCTCGTTCTCTGAGGCCATGGCGGATACTCAATACAAAAGTTATTTTGGCCTAAAAGAAAACGTACTCCAATTAAACTAGCTGAAATTACTGCATGTTGTACACCCTTTCAATCGAGCCTAATCTTGTATTCTTACAGAGACGCCACATATGGTGAAAAGCGTCCGAACTTGGCCAATGTTGCAAATTTTTCAGTCATTATTTTCCCTGCGCTAAAACTACCCGCTCCCCGCCTTCTATAATATTGTTTCAACTTACCGTCAGCAATATAAACGAAGTATGCAGGATCATTGTCTGTAAAAATGTTTACTAGCTGTAAAATATGTGTAAAGCTTGTTCATAAACCCCACTTTGCTTAACAGCAAAGCCCATTTTCAAACACACTAGCAACTGTGAATGCATTATATAAAGGAAGCGCAATTTTTTTAATCATGTGTTTTTAATTCATTTCGCTTCCTATACTATTTTATTCTTGCGATTTCTTTTCTAAACTTATGTTTTCGTCTCCACCGCGATTTTCAACTTGATGTTCCAGGCAGAAAATTTTTTTCTTGTTATAAATCGAATAGCAGAAGGAATAGTGTAGGAAAGTGATCAACCGTGAATTATTATAGCGCAATCGTAGGCGGTCTGGCGAACTTTCTGGGGTGTTTGGTGCGGAAGTACACCATAGACAACAGCGTTCTCGGGTCTCCATACATTTTGGCGACGCGCACTGAAGCGCGTGAACGCGAGGCGACGTCGACGCGTCAAAACGTAGAAAATGAGCTGCATGAGGTGGCGGCTTTGGCGTTGACGCAAGGCCTTCATCACCGCCAGCCGGAAACGGCGACGCTGTAGCCATAATTAAGCGCCACCCTCGCCACAGTAGTCTGCAAAGGAAACAACGCGTCGGTAGGCTCCTCAACAATGATACTGCTGCAAAGAAAGGATACGAGACATAAGTAAGCCCCGCCTCAAGCGCTGTAAATTTCGTTTTTCAACCTGCCGACAAGTCCTTGTTTTCAATCACCGGTGATGACGGACGTGGTGGGCTCATCGGGTTTAGCTTCAAACTGGCTTGCCTTCGGTGGCCTCTGGCAAAGCGCTCAATCATCGGATGACTAATCTCGGGCACTGTGAAGCGGAATAAAATAGCCCCCTCTGGTCATGAAGACAAAAAAGCGAAGTGCGATGAGCTATTCGGCGGTGCGCTATTCGCACCGCCTTGTTGCAACGTTGCTCAAGACGTTAATATTGTACTCTGTCTAATCCACACGCTAATCCGCAGTATGCTAATCTGCAGAGCAGACGGTCCCTCTGGGTTTGCAGTCGCGAAGAATTATTACGTATGAAAAATAAAGTTTGAGGAAATTGGGATTACTTTCTCTGGCCGCCATTCTGAACATGTAGCTTGGTTCAATGGGGTTATTTGCACAACGGCGTGAATGCTAACTACTATTTCACCGTGCTGTCTTCTTTGAATCTCATACCCGCCCGAGAAGCTCTTTTGTGAGCAGCAATCCATTAGACTGCGGCATCATTTCCAACTCGTAATTAAAACTGCACCTACCATCTCGGCGACACCAATGCAATGACATTATCCTTATACGGCGTCGAACTGCGTTTACGTGTAAGCTTGAGCAAGGTGATGTGCCTCGCTTTTTCTGCGTAGTGGTTATGACCAGAATCCTATTATCTTAGAATTTGCACAGTAGCATCCGCATTTCCGAAATTGGGCGTCCGCATGGGCAGTCTACCAGACTGCATCAAGCACTACTAGTGAAATTCCTTGGAATCCCTGGCTGGACTAGATACGGGTGCAGCAAACGCGAACTTTCAGGTCGGACATCACATCACGCTTTCCGCGTTCAGAGTCAGTCTGCAGGGGAGCGGTTGACACATCGCCGGCGAGTCACGCTGGTCAATACCTAACATAGGAAGACGTAGAAAATATATTAGTTCACGGCGTTCACTGTGAAGCAGAAGCAGCAATAATAATAATATAGAAGACTGACAGCTGACGGAAACTGAAGACCCTACAACATTGCCTTGCTTAATTCTCCTTTTAGTGTCAGGTTCGCAAATAGCAGACTTGTCTGTTGTACGTCGTTCCACTGATTTGCTTCACTTTAATGGTTGCAACGAACAGCGTTCTCTAGCGAGATTTTGTGGTCCTATAAAAATACAGCCAGTGCTGTAACACGGCTTAAAGGCGCCCTCAGTTTTACTGCGCCGTTAACGATAAACCTGGTATTAAGGAGCACTTCGATGAAATTGCGGAGAGTAAAAAATCAACTCACACAAAATAAAGCGATAAAGCACAATGGTGTCGTGAGGTAAACTCTTGATTGCTTACTCAATCCAGCTGTGGCCGCACTGTGCATGGACGCTGTGTTTGGCCCTCTCCGCCATTACCATAGCCTATCCCTAATTCCCAGCCATAACATCTTCCGCTGCCCTTAATAGGCCGCTCTCCAATTACCGAGGTTACGATGACCTAGCCTTATTGTCATCTCCCTCACCCCCTCGGGGAGCATCGCTGATAGCAGCCTGCCGCTCTAATTTCCCTTGGCTTATAAACAACGCATCCCCTGAGTCGCGTTGGCACCACCGGAAGAGAACTTAAGCAGACCATTCGCTTCTGGCGATGATGTTGCACCAGGAAGCGAAAACCGTGAAAACGACCTGAACGCTGCATGCCATGTTGAGGAGCACTGCAGATGATGAATACAGCACCAGCTGGTGTTAATAAAGCCTTCCCGAGAACCCTCCCGCCAAAAATTACAACCATTTCCCCAAATTGTGTGCAATATTCAAAAGGAAGCGTGCACACGCTGAGGGCTGGTGAGGGGAACAAATTAATAAGGTGACTACGATTGCCGGGTGATCTCGCAATATCGCATACGAGGAGAATTTTCCGGTAGAATGGAGTTTTTTTTTTCTGCTTCGTGCGAGCCGGCTGAGCAAATGCTGTGTCAAAAGGGGACTATAATTGCGAGCGAGGGACACCGCTTCTCTCAGCGGGCTTTTCCACAATCTGTTTGTACAACACGAGGAAACAGTCTGCGCGAGCCGACCCGGCAGAAAGTGCTCACAGCAGCCATCGCGGTTCGCGGAGTGTGATCAATAACGTGTCCTCAAATTTAGGATGGAGAGGACAAACGCCTGGCTCGCCTCTTCATTGCCAGAAACAGCTGCCCATGGTCTCAATGTGAGCTTTGGAGCGCAAACGGCTAATGCAACAGCAAACCCCAATGAATATGTAATAAAGAAAAATAGCCGACCCGGACTACTGTGCAAACAGAATCCATTTCTCAGTATCCACAGGCAGGGGTCAAGCGTTCGCACAGAATTCTGGGCATACTGGGTCATACAGTTACCGTTTGACGTCAATGCAGCTGCGCGAGAAAGACGTGTTTTTTACACGATGGGAGCAAAGGTCTTCACCCTCAAAGATATGGTATCGATGACTGATGTTTCTTTATGATATCAAGCTGTCCGCCTTCTAACACGCCGTTCCGAAGAATCTGGGCATTGAAGAAAACACGCTACGGTGACGGCGGCGGCAGCATGCAGCAACAAGCACCTTGCGGCACCAAACGGAGCGGCAGCAGCCAGAGGTCCGCGAACTCACTCATGAGTCCACTCACTCAGAATAATTTGGAGTTTGAGTGAGCGCGAGGCTAGTGTGGCATGGTGAGTTTGAGCTTGAGTGAGTTTGAGCCGAGTGAGCGCGACTGAATTTGAGTTCGATTGAGTTTGAGTACGCCTGAGACCTAGTGAATTCTGAGTCCATTTTGAGTTCTGAGTACATTTTGAGTTTGAGTACATTTTGAGTTCTGAGTCCATTTTGAGTTTGAGTCCATTATGAGTCCTGAGTACATTTTGAGTTTGAGTCTATTTTCAGTTCTGAGTACATTTTGAGTTTGAGGCTATTTTGAGTTCTGAGCACATTTTGAGTTTGAGTATATTTGGAGTTTGAGTACATATTGAGTACATTTTGAGTTTGAGTACATTTTGAGTTTGAGTGCATTTTGAGTTTGAGTACACATTGAGTTTTGAGTACATTTTGAGTTCTGAGTACGTATGAATTTTGAGTACATTTTGAGTTTGAGTACGAATGAGTAGCCTAGCAGGCAGCTATGGTTGGCTGTTAAGTTTCATGCGTCGCTGTGGGCTCGGAATTGAGGTTACCTACGGGTACGGCACCATTCGCGATCTGCATGATCAGTAGGGAGGGAGGGGGTGTCTGATTTTTTTTTAGTTTCTTGTTTAATTTTCATGACCCTCAGCCTTTGCTGTATACCAAGTTTTCGCGGCTGGGTGCGTGAGTGGTATTTGACTGCTGAGGTCACAAAAAAAGTTATTTCTTTTGCAGTGCGCAGCCAGAAGTGGCGAAGACCCGAGATGCCGAGAGGAAAGCACGCTCGCTTTCCTAGCGCAACTCGCAACCGCAGCGCCGCGGTGGCGAGAGTCGCGGCCGGCCGCCTTCTCTCCACTACCGCGGCGGGAGATACGGAACTGAAGCTAAAGCGTGGCAAACTGTTCGCATGGCGACGCAGTGAAACATCCCCCTCGCGAGGGGCACGATCAAATGCAGAGCATTTCCGGGGGGCGCACGACGTTAAGTAGTTTGCGTTACGTTAATGTTGTTGCACTTGTGGCAACTGCTGACGAGAGAGCGCTTGTCAGCAGCAAAATTGGCAGTCTCGGCGCACGTTGAGTCCGAGAGAGGGGAGAGAGTGTCATTGAGACGTGCCTGAACGCGCTATCGAATGTTGATCACGCCGATAGCGAAACGTCTGAGCCGGCATGTCGAGGCGAGCGATGCGAACAACTATGGACGCCAAGAACGGGTGACATCATGAGTTAAAGAAATGCTCTGCATTTAAAATGGTTGTCTTAACTTTTCCTCGTGATGGATCCACTAAGAGGGTGGGAAAGGGTGGTGGGAAAGCACACGGCGGCGCTTGCTTGCTGGTTGTTCGCCTGCTACTGTTAACGACTTGATATACTAGGGGTCACCAAGGAAGAGGTGAGAGCCGGGGGAAAAGGGGGCGGGAGCTGTCCCTTCTGCTGTTTCAAATGAATTAGCGGAATTGACTGGGCAACGCCCCTTTAGACAGAATACTGACATCATTAGATTGGGTGAAAAGTCAAACTGATGACGCTAAGGCGTGTAAGTTATCAAGTGAAAGGTCCCGATTAACGGAATCACGCGGGGTAAATAAAAAAAATGCTTCGTGATTGTAGTCATCAGGCAGTCATAATGAGTCATAGATTGGGTTAAAATTCAAAATAACGCTGCGAGGGCATGTGGGGAATCAAATTCAAGGTCTCAATGTGGGGAATCATTCGGGACAAAAATGCGTTATGGTTATATCATGACGGAGTCATGGTTAGTCATAGATTCGGTTAAAATTCAAGTTCATGACGCTAGGGCGTGTGGCTTATCAAACTAAAGGTCTCGATGAGGGTAATCACGTGCTTCCTAATTATTATCATGACATAGTCAAGGTGTGTCACAAATTAGGTTAAAATTCACAATGACGCCACTGGGTTGCGGGGCATCGAATTGATGGTTCTGATGGGGGAAATCACGTGGGACAAAAATGCGGCATGGCTGTATCATGAGATAGTCATGGTTAGTCATCGATTGTTTTAACATTCAAATTGGTTCCGCTAGGATGTGATGGGTATGAAATTAATGGTCTTGATGAGCGGAATCACGTGGGAGAAATACAAAAATGCTTAGTGGTTATAACCATGAGATAGTCATGGCGAGTCTTATATTGTGTTAAAATTCGAAGTGACACTGCTAGGGCGTGCAGGGCATCAAATTTATGGTCTTGAAGAGGGGAATCACGTGGTACAAATAAAAAAAGGCTTCGTGGTTCTAATCATGAGATAGTCATTATGAGTCATAGATTGTGTTAAATCCAAGGTGAGGCCGCTTAAGCACGTGGGGTGTCAAATTGAAGGTATCAGTTAGGGGAATCACGTCGGACATTTAAATAATGCGTCCTGGTTACAGTCATGAGAGACATGGTTAGTTTGACTGGTATGAATTCCATATGATCCTGCTAGGGTGTGTGAGGTGTCAAATAAAAGGTCTCGTCGAGGGGGATCACGTGGGCAAAGATAAAATGCTTTCTGGTTATAGTTATGAGGATATACCAAAAGGTGTCTTTTTTAATTGCTGGGTAGGTTTTAACCAAAATTTCTTGCCAACCCGTAAGGCAGTTGTGCTATATACATGCGAAGGTTTGTCCAGGGATGTCCATCAAGTCCATTTTAAGTTTGAGTACATGATGAGTTTGAATTTGAGAAAGGCGAATAGTAATAAAAATATTGGCGTCTAATTGCTGAATCATCGAGGCAGGATGGCATGGGGTAAAAACAAAAGTCATGCCAAGCTCTCGAACTTAAATCACCAGACTCAAAAACTCTCTGGTAATAACTGCCATTCAAACGTTACTTCCTCCATTTCCCCGTGTCCCAGCAAACAAGCAAATCCTTCGACACATATGGTGTCGTGGAAATTGTGGACGACCATAGGTAACAGGGGGCATCAGAGCTTATCAGAAAGGCGAATTTCACATTTGTTTATGAATAAGCCTTGCCGCTGCGTTTCGAGTCCGTAATTTCCTTCCCACAGTGTATCAACGTGCACTCGAATCCAGAATTGGTCAATTACATGTGAGACATTAACTCCTTGCTAGAGTGTAGGAGATAGAGAACTAACAGAGCCACCAAGACATAAACAGACCATGCTACAGAAGCAAAACACTTCAGAAAAATAAGCAAGCGCAGTGTGTGTGTGCGCTCGAACTGATTTTATTACAATAAGAAATCAGCGCAAGTTATCAAAACTAGCATATGATAACGATGTAAAGGAAAAGAACTAACTCGGGCTCTGCAGATCTCCAATGACTACATGTCAAACAACCATCTCTTACCCTTATAAGTTCTGCCTTTTGGTTGTAGGGAAAACCGCATCTTTCGCCATAACGGCGTGTTTTGCAATTCTCCAAGAGAGGCATATCACAAACGGCAGGCCAGGCCGTCAATTTCTTCATTCATGCGGCCGACATGACGGCTTCCCCAGCAGGGAACGGTCATTTTTCGTCGCGCTTCGGCACCTGAGTTACCCCTTCCACTTTTCCAGCGTTTGCTTTTTTTTTCTTTCTCCAGCATGCGGCCTCGTGGCGGGGGCGTAGGGAAACAAAGGTTCGGGACGGGACAGCGGGACGAAGGTGCGGGACAGTCGGGCGATCGGGTGAAGTTTATTTAAGGGGGTACGAGCGGCAGCTTGGGTCAGTCGACTGGAGATTTTTGAACGCGCAGTACGCTGGGAAAGGTCCGGGGGTGACGAGGCCTTTGCGGATGTCCGTCGGCAGGCCCGCGGCGGAACGACCAGCGCCTCATCTACGGGATCGAGTTCGCCTCGTCGTCGCGGGTATCAAGGCCGACCTGACTCCGCACCCCCGATATCCGAAAAACGTAAGCGGCTGCCCGGCGAAGCCGACTCGACTTCGCCGCGACTTTCCGTCATATCCGGCCGCCATGACTTTCCGCCCGCACTTACACATAGCCACTCCTAGGGTTAAACGTATGCCTCCTCCTGGTTTTTCCTGTGTCGCGCACAGCTTTCGTACATGTTAGGTTTTTTTTTCTCTTTCGTTGTTGTTGCTGCATATACAGGGTGTCTTAGCTATCATGCACCAAGTTTTAAAAAAAGAGTAATGGCGTAACTCGAAGAAAACCTATTGGATAATGTTTGCAGTACTGTGAAGAAGCGGTGACTAATTTTTTCGTTAATGAGACTTAACTAATTATTTCTAATTAGTTATCTAACTCGATAATTACTGTCCTAATCCCTGAAGTGTCAATGAGGCATTTGTAGGTATCGACGAGGGGCATCTAACTGTGGTATTTTCAGCGACGAACTAATTGCCTACTCATTTATTCTGGCTGATAAAGAAAACCCGCGAAATATGAAAATACCACGTGACGGCGCATCCGCGCATTGATAAGCAGCGTCCCCAAATAAGCTGATTGAAAGCAACTGCTTGCGGTGTTACCCACCCGAAGAGACAGCGCATCACCTTGATAAGGCGCGTGTGCAGATAAGGCACAAACTCGGTGGCGATTTCTTCTTTCTTTATTTTGTTTATTTCATTCTGGCTAACTCAGAGACATCCTGTTTGAGGGCGTTGCTTTACGATGCGCGCGGACGCGCCGTCACGTGGTATTTTTCATATTTCGCGGGTTTTCTTTATCAGCCAGAATAAATGTGTACGTAATTAGTTCGTCGCTGAAAATACCGCAGTTAGATGCCCCTCGTGGGTACCTACAAGTGCCTCATTGCCACTTTCGTGATTAGGACAGTACTTCGCGAGTTAGATAATTATTTACAATTAATTAATTAAGTCTCATTAACGAAAAAAATGCTACCCGCTTCTCCACAGTACTGCAAACATTATCCACTAGGTTTTCTTCGAGTTACGCCCTTACTCTTTTTTAAAATCTTGGTGCATGATAACTGGGACACCCTGTATAGTGTTATGATGTAAGCCGCTGTGTCTCTGTATCCCTCACTGCGTAATGTTTTTTGTTGTTGTCACCTGTCTAGTTAACGCCGTGCGTTAGCCGACCTGAGCGCACGTGCGCACATTGTAGTGCCCGCTTAGCGCCTGTAGTAATCCCTTAGCGCCCCCAGCTTAGTGCCTGCGCGCACAAAGCCGATATCCATTTAAAACTTTAGGTTTTTTTTTCTTTTTTCTTTAGTCAAGCGCTGTCTTTCCTGATGTACTCTCATCATGTTCATGCACTAAAATATATTTAGTTTAAAGCGTACTCGTGTACCCCTGTGAACTGTCATTCGCTACAGCAACTTCGGCACTTGCACACGCAGGGGCCGGCCACCCTGCAAATAGAAATAACTGCTGTCGCTTTGCCGTTGTTTGCGCGAGCGGGAAACGGGGGTTTGTGACAAAGCAAACATACTATTTTACGATTGAAAGTTTTCTATCTTGTTAAGAGGCATATTTTATTTGAATTTATACCACCGTCGATGTCGAAACCAGGGTGCTTAAGGTGGTCCCAAAACTAATCTGAAGAAACCAGTGTAGCGCACCTCCTCCTGTTTAATTTGGTTCTCGTTGTAATAATTTTCTTCTGTTTGTACACGTAATGTAAGGTTTTACCGGAGGAGTGACCCGCTGTGCTAAAACGGAAAGCGCACTGATGTTTTAAACCAATGGCTTGAACAACGTAGCATGCAGGTGATAGATTGTGGTTCGTTTCGTTCACCGTAAGTGGGAGTAATTTGGGAATAGTTGTAGGGATCCCTATGCCAAGAAAATATTTGCCACTATACCAGCGTTGGAAAACCCAGTGCCTAATTTCGTCCTCGAAAGCCTTCAGCGGGTCCGGGTCAACTAATTGAGGAGGCCTATATGTATTTCCTCCGCTCTTCGCTGATTGTACGAATACCGAATCATGCTGGGTACACACAATGCCTCCATCCGCTCGGAAACACCCACCTCCCCTACCGTTCCTCCTTCCAGCTATCACCTTTCCAACTGTGCTTAGTTCACAGACACCCCCGCAGTTGCTCGCAAGTATTCGTTAAAACACCGAATGCGGTGACATATAAGGACGCCTGCATAATACGAACCAAAGTTCGTAACACACCACCCTGCTGCATTTATTTATGCCACTGTCCTCGTGGTTTAATTGTGCCGGCTCGATACGGCCAGGTAGGACGGCTGCAAGGGGCAGAAACCCCGGTTTCCGACGAGCACAGGCATCCAAATTGGGTCGTGGCCGGGCGACGTGTAAAGGCTTTGCAGCCTGTATACAGATCGAAGCGAACTTGCGCGTCGCTCATGCTCGGGTGCAAATTGACTCGGCGCCGCGGCCGTCGCCAACTTTTAATCCGCTCGCTGTAATGACAAAGACGCTTGCGACCTCTAGTGGAGTAAAAAAAGAGGAACGATGAGTGGAATGTAGAAATTGACCAAATACATTTATTTGTGTATGTGGTACCTCTGTAGTGATATGTGGTACGCTTGCTGCTAATAAGAGCTAATAACGTACTTTACTGCATATAAAGTGTTTTCTATTACACCCCTGCTAGAATAACTGCATTAACCGTAGGATGCGTTTTAGAGCCTATAGGCCTTACGATTCACTTCGAGGTCTTACGACATCAACCCGTTGCTTGACGTACAGTTGGTACAATGAGCTGTTTTCTTTCCAATGGTTATCGGGTGACAACATAAGACGTCTAAGCGTGATTTTAGGCCTAATGTCGAGTATATATGCTTAACGTGAAATAACTATCACTTCAAGACATACGACACTCCAAGTAACGTAATACTCATTGTGAGTGAAGTTGTGGGTACCGGTTTACGCCAACTCACAGCGTGATGTAAGGCATAATTTAAGGCTATCGCATCCTCGCGTCACTCCCTACTTCTATACTCTCCACCAACCTTTTCGCATGCGATTTGTAATCCGGAAATCGCGGAAGGCTCCAGCAGCTTGGCCAGATTTTACATCCGCTAAACTGGTCAAGGGGTCCAATAGTGTTTTCTCAGTACAACTGGTGCACTCAATTCTGTTCGCTAAGCTGAATCGCCTTTAGTTGCCCCGAAGGATCTATAGGCAAAAAAGCAAATATTGGGAACAGCTTCACCACAAATGCACAAATATTGAATTTCTCTGTTTTAAAAACACAAGTCAAATTCATTGTAGCGAAGCTGCCACTTCAGCTGCTGTGTTCTTTGACATTTTGACATTTTCTTCTCAGAATAATTGGAGGGTTTCTCTAAAACCGTTTCATGAAGAATTATAAGTGGCGGATTGTTTTTCTGGATACACAAACAACTTCGCCCCCTTTAGATAACACCCATTTAATGTAACAGTGGAAAAATTGGTAAACCAGAAATATGAGCAAAAATATAATATTGTTAATTTAAAGATTAAATTAACATTGCGGCTAAAGGCCTTCGTCGAGCACTTCTGTCAGCAACATTGCGCGGTTTTTGAAACGTAAGCGACTGTAAATCCTCTTGGAGTGCTATTTTATCTTTAAGCCGGGAGACGGAGTCGAGGGGCGGACAAATGTACAAAAAACAGACAGACAGACAGACAGACAGACAGACAGACAGACAGACAGACAGACAGACAGACAGACAGACAGACAGACAGACAGACAGACAGACAGACGAAACTTTTTGCATAGAAGTCAAAGAAACACTGTCGTCTTTGCAAGATTTAATTAAATAGACAAACGTATGTCAATCAATAATCAAATGAAAGCCCGTGCACCAGAGATAAAACAGAACACGGGGCCACCGACGTGGCATCTACACAGGCAGCGCCCTCTGGGCCGTTGTTTAAGCCGGCATTCGGCATCTGGATAGGCAGCATCGACGACGCTCGGATAGTGATTGCAGCTGCTGTTAGCGTGGTGTCGACCTTGTAGGTTCAGCCTCGAAAGTGCCACAAGATTTGTCGAGGAGCTTAGCCAAGAGGAACTTGGACATGCTCTTTAACTTTATTTTTATCCCTTTGGAGTATACTTCAGGCAGCAATGTCAATGGCATGTTTTCTCTGGGGTGCCGCACACGCCATTTTTATTTCATGTTCGTTAAATATTGGGAACAAACCACCAAACAAAAAAAGCTAACGCAACAATTCACCCTGTTTACGTACTGCGTTACCCGACATTTAACCAGGTAGCGTTGGTGCGGACAAAATAAAAACCTTTTCCCTCAGGTATCGTAATTCCTTAGTCACTGTGTTATTTCTCCTTGCGTACGTTTCCTCCTGTTTTATGTAGTTACACATTTACGTCTTAAGCAACCCTGACAGTGCATATTTAATCACTACACATCCTTTCTTGTTTTGATCCCTTCTTCAGCTATCAAATATTTCTCTGCACTCAGTGAGAGTCCCTCTAATAGGTGCCCGTGACCGTCTTATTGGAGGAAAAGAGTGAGACGACGAGAGTACTGGCCAGGAACAGCCAGGCGAAGAAGAGTGTCCTGCCGCGTAATCCGACGTCATTTCGCTTCGGCGATTGTCTGTATTGGCGCAACTCCGAAAGCTCGCAGTAATTTCCGCAAAAGGTATATATATGCTCAAGGGTATTAGGGCAGACAGATGGCCGGAGCACTCCACGTTTCGTTTTTTGCTTGAGGCGATCCTCGATTATGGAGCCCACGGAAAGAAATCTTTCGGTAAGAGGGATGACCGTAATCCAGAAGACAACCGCATGTTCGGCTGCTCGTGGCGAGTTTGTCACCCTAATCATAAACGGCCATATAGCTAGCAATGATTCTGAGCTTTCTTTTTTTCTATTTGTTTATTAAAAACAAGACTGATTTTAATTTTTTAAGCATTGCTTCATGCCGGTTTTATTTTTACGCCGATGAATAATTTTAGTTTGGTGTCAAATTGTGAATTATAGGAACGTTTATAAAAAATATTCCCGCTCCTTCCCGCGAGGGGAACACGAGTAAATGCAGAGCATTGGGGCCTCAGTACTGATTGAAGGCAGTGTTGCTTCCATCCCTTCTTCCGTGATGCAGGAGTAGCAGACACGAGTAAACGCGGGCACGAGCGTCAACCAAGGAAGGAAGGAGTAACGCAGTGACTGAAACACGAGCGAGCGCTAGCCGCTATATTTGCAGCGCGCGCAGTAGAGGGAGAGCAGTACGGGGGGGAGAGCGCGCATACGCAAGCAGCGCGCACCCTTCCACGCCCCACCGCGCTGCTATCACGCACCTGTTACGCCGAGACCGCGACGGAGCGAACGGGCTGACTACGACGCATGCGCGCGCCAGCTGCTGTTGAGAGAGAAGAGGGAAGGAGAGGCGCACCTGCTGCGGACGCGAAACTGTTGACACCGTCCGACGCAGGAACAGGCGAGGCTAAGAAATGCTCTGCATTTGAAAAACAATTTTTATTCATCTCGCCACAGATGTGGCGCTTCAACGTTCCACGCGAACTGTTTCCTTCGTTTTTCTTTTTGCGAGCACCTTACATGGCGGAAGGCAAGGAGCAAGCGTGGACAATGCCACGCCACCGGACCAAGCTCAAGTTTAAATATCTCTGCTGTTAAGAACGCATCAGTTGCGGAATTTAGGCCTATGCGAGTTAGCCAATGAACGAACGAGTGAACGAATGGACGAACGAACGAACGAGCGAATGAATGAGCGAAGGAAGGCTCACGTGATGTCCAAAGCCAACGCTGCGAATAACCCTAAGGCAACAAAGCTGGGCGTCCCGAATGCGACGATAGCTCAATCGGATAGACGCCGGTTTCAGAACGCGAGGGACCCACGTTCGGTTCCCACCAAGGTATGTGTTTATTTCTTTCCAATTGGAGGTTTTGTGTTCGCGTTCGACAACTTGCACCAGTCCGCACCATCAATCCTGAAACGGCGGAGTCGGCGGCAGTAGCGCTTGCTTTAACACACCGGTCTACTCCTACAATTGTGATCTCCGATTCGAAAACGGCCATTCCAAATTTCGCCAGGTGACCCCTAACCCCACAGGAACTCAAACTTTTCTCTCTCAAAACTCCCCTTCCACCTCGGTAGAACTCACCTTGATTTCTGCCCTCGGCGGGCTGGGGAGTAATGAGGTGGCCCATTGTGCTGCTCGATAGTTCATTTTCCGAGCCGGCCCCAGCCTAGTCCTTTCGCACGGTCCCGAATTAGCTAGAAATAGCCTACTCAGCTATCCTGACATAGCGACACATTTCCGCCTTGACCGCCGCGTATATCCCCCTGCTCATGTCAGTCTCGCAAAACTGCAAGAATTCAATCGGAGTCTACTGCAGGCAGCGTGCCTCCCCTGTAGCGCGTTGCTCCATCGCATTCACCCGTCTCTATTTCCCTCCGCGAAGTGGCCATCATGTGGCATTTACGCCACCTTATCCCACACCATGTGGGCTTGTCCCAAAGATCCCTTTCCCTCTATTACCAGTGACGAGCGCTGGAAGAGGGAGCTGGTAAGGTCCTCGTAACCTAGCTTGGCTCAATAAACTTTATCTCTCTCTCTCTCCTTCCCCCTCTCTCCATATCTCCCTCCCTCTCTTACGGCCGGGTTAAACAGCTCCGCTGTTAGGACTGCTGGCATCGCTGATTCGTGTGCACATTAGTTAATGAAAGGAAACACCAGGCGTATAATGGAAGCGAAATGTAAATACGCACCCGAGTGTGCAGGTGTTCTTTAATTAGGAGTACACATAGCGCTTCAACACGGATTGTATCCGCGCCAGTTGGTACATAAGAAAGTCACAAACAGCGCAGGAAGAGGACGAGAGGAGAATACTCCTATCGTCCCGTTCCTGCGCTGTTTGTGACTCCTACATACGGCTTCTTTTTATCGTAGCAAATGAAACACCTTTCTTCTTAAAGTCCAGAATACCAGAAAAAATAAATACCATCCACTCTACACGTGGCAATTCTACAATCCGGAGATGACAAAACAAGTTCGTACGCTCCACGTTGTTTTCGGAACGCTTCATAATATAGCGCTCGATGTAACCAGGCACACTGCACTAGGGGCACGAAGGGATTGAGGCAGGGTTGACCTCCTTGTATAGCCATGCTGGTGTACGCGCTGACATTGTTCTGAATGGGTGGGCCAAACAAGCTGCACCTCACTTCAGCCCCTTCGTCATGGGAGGTCGATGTTCTGGACACCACAGTGCCCACGAGTGGTGTGTTTCTGTAGCCGTTGGCGCCCGCACTGCGTTCTCACCCTCGTAGTATGTAATATAGTGTCCCTCACCAGGCTTTCAGCATGTTCGTTTCCCGCTACACCGACGTGCAACGGGATCCAGTGAAATTTCACTGTGAAACTATTGTGCGTGAGACCATTGGGAAGACGTAAGGATTGCTGACATAGCTTTACCCCAAGTATATTCCGCTGCAAGAGACTAAGAGCTCACGTTAAATCTCGGAATATTGCGACAGCTCGCGCTTCAAAAGATGGCAGCTGTGCAACGCAGCTTTAAAGACAACAACACATTCACTTTCCGTAGATGAAATCACAGGCTTCACCCGGGCAGTTAACAAAATATTTATACTGGGTATACGAAAAGCCGCTGCACACACCCCTATAGTCGCGCATCAAGAGATAGACGGTGCTAATAAAGGCATAAAATGTTACGAAACAGCAAATCAACATAAAGATAAAGCAACATAAGTGTAAGCGAAAGCATAAAGATTTCCTCAATAAATTGAAAAAGAACCCTGTATAATCTGTTGCTGTCATATGTACATTTGTATGTACGTGAGTAAATTTGTATGTACCTGCACGTTCAAACGCGTACCTTTGCTGAAAAGAAAAGAAGGTAACACGCTGGTTCTTTGAACCGTGCACGCTTGCCCGGTAAACTGTCCATATGGTACACGTGTCAAATACTTCTGGTACACGATGCCTTCTGACTGATGGGAGTTCTTAAAAGATAAATATAACCAGTCCGGACATGATAACCATAATAAACATAGCCAGTCCAGAACAATCCGAAAACGGTAAACAATTAAATTTATTTATGACAGTTTGTAAAGGCGAAAAGCGTCCCTCGCTATCTAGGGCTTCGCGGAGGGTCAGACATTGAGGGAAAAAAAAAATCCAGACTCCAGTAAGTTCATTTTGCATTGCAACCATGCAAGATTTTTGCAGTGGTTCAAAGGTCTAATAGCACGAGAAGCCTCTCTGTGCTCAAAGTAGATAAGAAATAAACCAAATAAAAGCAGGTAGTGAACCCCAGCGTCCCATATAAAAGGGCGCTCGTAAGGTTTCAGTCAATCCCTATGGAAACAATCATTGCATGCTCTTACCAAGATTGCTTTTCGTTTACACCATGTCTATCGGGAGGACGGAAAGAGGGAATCAGTGCTAAAAAATGCACATCCTCTATTCAGAAAAAAAGTGTGCGAGAATGCGTGCGATAAACCAACATACGGAACAGGTTCGAAAATGCTACGACCACCATTTTTTTTTCTTAGCAAAGCGATTTATAAACTAAGCCTAGGTTGAAAACGCTACGACCGCCATTTTTTCTTGGGAAAGCGATTTATCAACTCAGCCTAGGTGCGAAGCGGCTTTATCAAATCGGAGGTGCTTTCACTGTCTTCTCACAGCCGTCTTTGTTCCTTCTATTCCGAGCGTTTTTACATTTTTTTCCTGCTTTTGTTTTACCCTTCCAGCTTCTTTGATTCTGCTCCCGTAGAAGTCTATGTCTCTCTAGGCTGTAAAAACTGTCAATACTGAAGAACGAGGAAAGTCAAATCCTTGTCGCGACGTAGGCGCCCGCAGCAACATCAGCAGGTAGACCTATGTCTGCTCCACTTGAATCGAATCGAATAAGAAAAGCTGGGCGAAGTGGAGGGGCCAGAGGATGGAGCAAGATACTACGGCTGCCGCTGGTGCTTTCTCGTTGGCCCCGACTTCACCGTCTTAACGAGAGAGCAAGCACACGTATGTTTAAGCTGTTCACTGCCCCTTCACTATAAAGCCAGCTTACCAGAATATTCTAGAAATGCACGACACGTTATTTTGAAGGTGCACTGTAAGTCCTCATGCGAAGAGCGTCTCGAAGCCGAATTTCGTGTATGCCGCGCAGCGCATCTCCCTTTGCCTGTACGTAATGTTCGCACATGGAGGCTAAAGGAAAGCGACTCCGGATTAATCCCTCTTGATCGGGCACTGCGTGGACAGTCACCACGAGCGGTAATGTGTTTGAGACAAAATACCACAGTAAAAAAATTAAACGCGAAAGAAAGGAACGTGAGGCCCGACAATGTATGAGAAAGCATCGCGGCGTCGCAAACAAATCAGCAGCATTTGGATTGTCAAGCAAAGAGATAAAAACTAGAAACCCTGCCCATCCGGCCTTCTTTTAGTAGTCGCTCGTGCAGTTGCGTGTTTGCATCGCTTGGCTTGATTTGGGTCGGATGGAAAAGAATAAGTGTCGCGAGAAAGACTTTAGGGAAAACTCGAACCAGAGATCGGGCCAAAATTAACGTAAAGCGAATGTTTGTCAGTATGTTCAGAAAGACTGCATCGAAGGGTCAAAGAAATAACCGGAGACTGACCTCTAACTGGTATAGACGAAAAGTACCTAACAGAGAATCATGAGGCGCAGCTTCGCTTGGTTTCCTGCCCGGGGGGAGTATTCGCTCCCGTATAGCTGCGACATTCGTTCTTCGCGCCTCGCAACTATTTCTGTATATGCGGTGATTAAAATAGATCCCTCGTGAACTGCTATAGGAGCACCGATTCGCGAATACTTCTTTTAGACGAACAAAACAAAGAAAACAGCCAATGTATTACTATCAATATTTATACATCTCCGTCCTTCCAGAAGAACGGATAATAAAATGTAGGATCAGCGAAAAATATTCTCACCCTCAGAGTACCTCTATAGGGCAAGGAAGCCTGGCAATAGTGGCGCAAGCGTGTATCAAGGGACCAGTTTCGGCGGAAACAGACAGAAGCTATGGATGTTTAAGCCGTCATATTAAAAGGAATATCAGTTCACCAGGCTGAGAAGCGCATACGGATCAGTTGAGCAATAGAGTGAATGTTCGGTTTGTTCTTCTACCTGCTCTGTCTGGTACACGTACGAGAGGGTGATAAACAATATAAAATTATCTTTGCGGAAATACTGCAGCATCGCGGTATTACTGTTCGGATCAGACAAAACAAAATCTCTTTCTTGTATAAAAGCACGGTTTTGCCAACCGCATTCAGAAGCGCTGGCCAAGACTTCAGAAATGTGAACAAACCAAGACGAGCGTGGAATCTCACTAATTCTTGGTTTGGAAAAGTGATACCTTTTCACACGAACTAGCTTTATCTCAAGACTCTCTAAGAGCATTATGAACTTAAATTTCATCTCTACCTTAGACCCCGTTGTATTTGGCGTGTTTATTATTGCTATAGCTCGTTCATAAGCATTTTTGCGTTAAGACTTGAGAAACAGTTAGCAAAAAAATTAGAACGACATAGCTAAACCTCTTATATTTTAATAAATAAAACACCATCGTTTCTATTATTGCGCGAGACAGTTGAGTGCTTTCTATGTTCACTAGTTAAGCAATTCCAGGGGTGACCATACAAAGAAGGCACTGCAATTCAGCGACAACACAATGACTTTGCCGGTGATATAAGACATCAACGTGCTACTTTCGCATGTATAGCGTAGGGCGATAAGTACACAATGACGCTGACGAATATGCCAGTCTGTTGTTTATTGCCGATTACTTTGGGCCGACGAGAAGGCCATCTTTCTGCCAGTGCTGATACTACGGGGTGTTCACGCACATTATGCTCACTGGTCTCGTCGATGTTTTTGTTTTCTTCTTCTCTTCCCGGGTTAGTTTTCGCTTACCGCTAATTGGAATGATTACTCATGATACTTAGGCTGGAGGACACGTCTGATATAGATCAGGAATTCAGTGTTTATTCACAAACACCAAGTAAGGCCGCGTCACTTGCTATTTGAATGAACATTTTCTAGTTCATGGATTCATGTCCTGTGATGACATGGGTCACCTTTAGCAATTACTGATACTGATGTAGAGCTCACGCCAATCACTGCTCGCGCCACTCATTTTCATGTCAATACTTTTTTTCTTCTTGACCAACGCCATGTAAGAACTCGGCCCCACAGATAACAGTTAACTGCTTAAAGATTCTAGACCACTCCCTTTGGAGGCCACGTGTCATCCCTTAGCTAATGGGGATAGTTTGCTGCAAAGACAGATAGTCTGATATCGGTAATGTGGAAGTAGAAAGCTGAATTTGTAAAATTAGAGCAACTGAATTACTAACGCGTAAACATGTCCTAAATTGCGGCCAGACCCGGCCGTTTTACACCGAAAATGTTAGCCTCTAGTACTTCGAAAGATTTTGTGGTGTGAACACACAAAAAAATGGTCTTCATGCCGCCCTGCTAAACTGCATGTCCAGCGAAGATGTTGTAAACCACTACAAATGCTTATAGGGGAGTGGATAAATTAAATGTTTGTCAGCGTCAAGGTGGGCTAGTTAATTGCGCTCGGCTGACCTGGCGGCAAATGCTGCGTCCTGCCTTGTCTGAAGCGTGCGCTCGGTGTTTTGAGCAAGAACTACTCCATTTAGTGACAATAATCTGGCTAGCCTTCAAACATAACCTGCTAATAAAATCTTTACCAGGAACACATAAGGGGGGGGGTACCATTGTTCGCAGATGCCTTATCATCCCCCTACTGAAACGTTCCGTATATACGGAATTATGGTAATATGGAGTTCATACGGATTATGCCGCCCCAAGCACACCGAAAGTATATGTTAGTATAAAAAACTGAGAATCATGTTAGTGTGCGCAACAAAAACGCTTGGCACCGGTTTCGTGTTTTTATCTTGAATAATAAGCAAAATGACTCTCCGTATGTTTTCCGTATACTCCGTATATACGGAATTCATACGGACAATGATTTGGCTGTTCTAGTAAACGTACAGACATAAAATCGGTGTCAAATGTTTGGATAAGCATGCACTATTTCGTTCACATGTGTTTTTCAAAAAATATTCCGTGTTTTGTTGCGGCTTTGTGTCATTCTTGGAAAGTGCTCCGTATTCCCATATTTCTGTATATACGGAAATTTTCAGGAGGGATAATGCGGTTTCGGTGCTTGTTTTACGGTCTTTTTAAAATAATGGTGAGCTCTATGTTGTATGCCTGAGAAGCCTGATTAGTCCCATTGTTTACAGACGCCTTATCACCCGTAATTCGGTTTCGATGCTTATTTTGTGGTTTAATTAATGAATACTGAGCTGTATGGTGTATGCCTGATTAGCATGACGCATGCGCTAAGCGTCTTAGGTGAGAACTACTGGGTCCTGCTTGGATTTTTCGCTTATGACAAGAAATTTTCTGACCAACTAAAGGCTAACAGCTTCGCTGAGAAACCGAGGCAGGACCCAGTAGTTCTCGCATAAAACGCGGAGAGCATGCGTCACGCTAATGAGGCATACAACATAGAGCTCAGCATTCTTTTGAAAAGATCATAAAACAACAATCGAAACTGCATTATGTATGATAAGGCAACTGTGAACAATGGACCCCCCCCCCCATGTGTTTCTGGTAAAGATTATGTTTGCAGATTGTTTGAAGCCTAGGCAGGACTAGTGCCAATAAATAGAGCAGTTCGTGCCCAAGAAGTCGAGCGCATGCATCAGACTAAGCAGGACGCAGCATTTCCCGCCAGGGAAGCCGAGCGCAAGCGACAAGCCCACCGAGACGACGAGACACATTAATTACCCCCCCCCCCCCGTCCCATCAGCATTTGTAGTGGTTTACAACAGCTTCGGCGGACATGCACTTTCACCGGGGGGATGGCTACCATTTTTTTGCTTGGTCCTTGCGAAGAATTTGCATCAGAACTTGCTTCGGGGATATCGCAGGCCGAGAGAGATTTCGGCGACGTTGCAGAAGCGCTCTTTGGGCTGCAGTACTAGTGAATTGCAGAAATGCCTACGCTATCATTATGATTGACCAAATTATATCCAAAACAAACAAGAATGGAACATGTTTGAAATAATGACGTGCGCTCTGTTAGCTGGGTATCTTGCCCCCATGGTGATAGCACAATGCAAGAAAGGGTCAATGTTTGTGGCAGCCATGTTGTTATTTTCAGATTACACATTCGAGGATGCTAAAACCAGCTGGACTGTCGAATATGCTATATGAGAATTTGAACCCAGGCTATAGAGACATACTATCAAACATACTGTTATCATCCTCCCTCTCCAAGCTACCTACGGGATTCGAAACTGAAGGTAGGTAGTTTTTATGACAATTGTTGCAAATAGTCGTTTTACAGCAGCGTTGGCTATTTTGAGAGCATTCCGTCATGTATTCATTTTTACGCACCCCGTCCTCACCACGCATGGTCCGGGCAGTCTCATTCAGCAATAAAAGATTATAACTAAAAAACCTAACTTGCACTTAAACTGTCCACGTCAGTGTGGGTCATGCGGTACCATTGGTAACGAACCAAAAAAATTCACATAAGTTCCACCTTTCTCAATATTATGTGGAAACATTCCCACGTCTCTGTTTAGTAGGATTATTTGCGTTTCGTTTTAGGCCCTCTAAAAGCTTGTCAACACACGTTGTATCGAGTTAACATTTATCATTCTCCATTTGTGTAAAGCGCGCCTTCGTTCACACTGATCCGTTAGATTACAAAACCAATGCAATAAAGTGTTTTCGTACTATTGCATCGTACAGGCCGCGATAGATCGGTAGGTAGAAATCGAGCAATAAAATAACTTGTTTCATTTTTCTCTCTCGTCTCGTTTTCCTGCTTGTCGTGTACACAGGTCTACCTAGCACAAGAGAAGAGCAAGCCCTCCAAATAAAAACAAATAAGGGGAGCTCAAACTAACACGTAAGACTTGAAGGTTGCGAAGCCATGCGCTACATCCATGATCATCACGGAGGTTTAAGTCCACTATTGCAGCCGATGTCCTTCTTCGCGGCCGCAACGACCTTCACTCCATCCATGTTGCTATAACTGTAGGCTTTGATTTTTTTTTTGAAGTGATAATAATTGGAAATCACCTTGGCGGAGCGTACTCGATGCCGTGTCTTTCACGTTCCGGGGAAGTGTTGCCACGATTACGGTGAACGCTGGACATTTTTTGCCAATCTTGGCCAATCTCCCTAAGTTGTTATGCTTGGCTTGACAAACGTGCACCGGGGACGCTGGACTGTCGTCACGAGGCACTGACACACGAGTGGTTGGCATTTTCTTGGTTTGTTTAACTGCCGGGCGGTCGCCGCAATCTTAGTCACTCTACCAAAGTGGGTATGCTTGGCTGGACAAATGTGCGCAGGGTACGCTGGGCGGTCGTCGCAAGGCACGCACCCACGAGGGCTAGGCATTTTCTTTGTTTTGTTAACTGCCGCGCGATCTCCGAAAGGCACGTGCTCACGTGCGCGCACTCTGAAATTTCTTGTTATTTTTAAATGCAGACACGAAAATTACGATTTGCTAAACAGCTTCGCTGCTAAAAAAAACATTGGCAGCAATGCAGTGCTACATGAACTGTGGAACACATTTTACGGCAACGCTTCTCTTCTTTGCGGCACCTACACGTCAGTTAAACATTAGGTCTCGCCAATCTCGTTTCCCAGGCAAGCGGAGTATGGCTAAGATGTCAAGATTTTTTGGTTCTTTGGTAAAACCTCGTACATGCG
Source organism: Haemaphysalis longicornis (assembly GCF_048455015.1). NCBI lineage: Eukaryota > Metazoa > Arthropoda > Arachnida > Ixodida > Ixodidae > Haemaphysalis > Haemaphysalis longicornis. The sequence continues at coordinate 171,593,430 of NW_027526295.1, forward strand.
GGTGACTTTCCCTTTGTATTTTAGTGACGCTATAAACCCAAGCATTGCATGTGGTATTACATTTGCATTTTATCGACGCTATGGGAAGGCCCCGTACAGGTTGGACTCCCGAAGAGCAGCATCCATACAGAAAGCGATCAAGAAAACAGAGACAGAAGCGATATTGACGGATACTAAGAAGTTGAGCGACAAGATAGTGGGTTACATGTTGTGTGTTACATCAGGTGTAACATACTCCAGTTAGAACCATCGGTTACTGAACTGTGAATTTCTGCAAACAATATAAAATGTAGGTGGTTCATCAAGTTCATGTTCGAAGAGTGCAGACTGAAGTACTGTAATGATTCATTTCCACCAACCACATCACTTAGGTCATGTACAGACTTAACTTTCCCAAAACATCTCTTCCTTTACTCCCCGGAAGTAGCAATATCGTTGTTTCCATTCCCAATAAGACGGGGTTCATCCCGTTGATGTGTGAGGAGTTTGGATTGCAGGAATATAATGATGCGCATCAACCGACTGCTGTAACGCAGTCATGTGGGGAGTTAACTTTCCCAAACCACCATGCACCCTCAACCCTCGAAGAGACAATGACGGCGAGTAGGGGTATGTCTGTTCAGTACAACCCAAAGACGGAATTACGATGTGCAGTGTGTGTATATCTCGAGGCACACCCAAACGTGCTATGGAGAAGTTCGTGACCCACACTTCGCACAATTTAGCCGTGGTGACACTGCATTGCGCTCCTAATGTGTTACGGCGGTAAAAGACGACTATGTAGGGCTTGAGCAAGCGAGTTGTACGCGTAGAGAGGTATGAGCGGAGGCAAGACAATGCCAGCGATGCGATCTGTCGTTCTTGTCCAGCCGAGTGCTTCATATGAAATATATTTGTCGATACCAGCCACAATACTACCCCCGTAAGCATCATTGGAGACCTCACTTCTGACAGTCCGCAACCAGACAAGAAATCCTTTGCTGAGTTTGTGCTAAATGAGCTCCTTTTAAGGCATCCCACAAATGCCCAGGACTCAACAACTCAACATTGCTCCTGCATAGATTACAATGTTGGAAGGATATGCCTAACCCTGCTACAGAACAAATCACGCTGTACCACAGTTAGCACACATGTCAACCGTACCATTACAAAAAGACAAAAACACAAAATTCAGCACAAATTCACAGAATTGTCTACTAAGGCGTAGCATTCTTATGCCGCTTGTCTTGAGCATGAGTTCTTTGCAACCACTTTTTTTTGTTTTTTCTAAATCCTGTCAGACCAATTATCTACTTTTACGCTAATATAACGACTGCAGGTGGTACTTTTACGAAATCTGCAGTATTGTGGAAATGCAGGGCGCTACAGGGTTCGGCATTTTTCGTATTTTTTATATTTTTCTTATTTTTTAGTGTTTAAAAATTTCGTTCAACTAGCTATCTCCATTTGCGCTATTATAACGATTACAGGTGAAACTTTTGCAAAATCTGCATTACTCTGGAAATGTCATGCGTTGTACGGTTGGCCATTTTTCATATTTTTTTGTATTTTCATGATTTTCTTAGTTTTTCAAAACTTCGTTCGACCATTTATCTCCTTTTAGGCTGATGGCGATTACAGGTGGAACTTTCGTGAAATCTGCATTACAATAGAAATTGAGGGTGCTACACGGTTCGCAATTTCCGGTATTTTTTTATATTTTTCTGGTTTTTTTAGTTCTTCAAAATTTCATTCGACCAAATGTCTCCGTTACGCTATTATAACAATTACAGGTCGAACTTTCACGAAATCTGCATTATTGCGGAAATGCAGGTCGTTACACCTTTCCCCATTTTTCGTAGCTTCTTTGTATTTTTGTTATCTTTGCAGCGGCTAGAGCTCCAGCAGCAGCAGTAGTCTCAGTTCTATTTGCGCAAAGTCATCCGACACAAAAGAGCGACAATTCAAGCGGCCAGAGAAAAGTTTACACGGACATGAAAAGCCTATTAGCCGATCTAAGTGCTTTAGTGACTGTAAGTTCAATTCGTGGGCATTGGCGGATATGACAAATAAAACTCATATTTCTTAAAAGTGTAGCCCGTCCACATATAGCATTTTTTTTGCCAGTGAGTACTCGCAGATACGTAGCTATCAAGTGAAAGAGGTTCATCTTGTGTTCTTGTGTTCTGCAGCGTACGCGGTTTTGCCAACCCGCCTGTATCAGCATGGAATGGCCTTTGTTGTTGCATCAGAAAAAAAATAAGTGCAATTTGAAGCTGTGTGCTGCGTTTATAACTTATATATACAATGCGCTAACATAACTTAGGTAATTTTTGAAACCACTGAATTTTATTGGATCCATAGAGGTATTACATAACTTAAATATTACCGCATAGCATGTTATAAAAGCTCATTAAAATTATCTGCGCTGGATGTAATAGAGGTGAGCTTATTCATATGATATTGTAATAAAAATATTCCTAATATCTCAACATATACCTCAACATATAAACCTCTACATATAAACGTAACAGCCGCAAAATGATTTCACTATTAAAATCGATGTTCACCTTCTGAACCACAAGGAATATACCTGTCAGCTGGTTCAGTGATTCTCCATTAGGAATGGAGAATCACATTGAAACTTCGGACGAAACCCCTGTTTTTTTTTCCTTCATTCATTTTCTATCTTCTGAGGGTCAGTCTGATCTTTGATATTTTTCCGACGTCTGTAACAAGCAGGGACAGCGGTGGAAATGTTCCTTTTGTGAAATCAACCCTTCACAGACACAAGAACAACTAAAGTTCACAGTCCTTGGGAACTGCATGCTAGAAAAAAACAGAACAAATACCATCAATGGGGTCGCGCCGAACTTGCCTCCTCGATTTTTCGGACTAAAGCCAGCCTGACTAAGTTTCGAAAAAAAAGATCGCATACTTTGTGAGGCCGCGAAGTAAAGTTTGCACCTTAATTTTTATTTTGGTGGCTGCTCTTTGTATTGAGTATTCTCGTATTACAATCACACGAAATTTTTTTTCCGCAGAAAGACTGCCGGTTTGTTGCGACAGTATTTTTAAATTCCTTCTTTTCTTAAATTACTTTTCCCCTGTTCCAGTCTTATCATCACAAACATAAAAACGACCACATTACCAAGCAGCTGGGCACAAAATGAGACTCGCCTATCACACAAGACATCAAAGAGGGCACACTCTGCTACTGCAATAAAAAAAAAACTTGTGAATACTGATTTTGAACCTTCCATGTGTTTTTTTTTCGTCGTAGAGATAACTTGTCAGTATTTTTTTACTAACCAGTTAAATACTTCTAAAGCCTTCCGTCAAGTTTCTATTCCCGCCTTCACACCCGTTTTGCACCCTGTCCAAATGGCCTCAGTTGTCGGTCAGGTGCCTTTGAATATCATCAAATACAGTCAACTTTAACGAGCATAAGCGATTATTATTTTTACAGCGAAACCGTTTTTCCTATTCCTAGTAGAAATGTTCTAAAGCATTGCACGCATGGTTTCCCGTGCGCTGAGGGAACGAAGTTCTGAACGAAGTTGAAATTTGGAGGAAATAATAAACTGGTCCGTGTTGATGTCTGGACAAAATTATAAAGTTATTGGTTTCTAGGAAGAGATGACTGAGTACGCCTTTTTCATCAGATTAGAGGCGTTATACGAAGCATCGACAATGGGACTGTTTGCCTTCTTGGCCATGCAAAATAAATGCGACTTCTATAGTTCAAATATTCAGGCAGCGGCGTATCACAGAAATAAACTAACGCACAAAGTTAAATTCATCGCGCTGTACTTGTTGAAAAAATTACTACTAGAAGCAATTCGTATGCGTTATATGTTTTGCGAAACGAGTATAGCTTGCTGGCCCGGTGTTGCAGAATTTTATGTGCCGAAGAGTTTCTCTGAAGAGTGAATGGTGGACCTGTTATGGGAGATGCATGGTCAAAGCTTCGGGTGTGCGGCGAATTTACAGGTGCTGGCGAAAGTTAGTAATGCAAGCGCTTGAAGGTGTTATAAAAGTGTTGTGAGCATGTTATTTAGGCGGGACTGCTTAAATAAATGGGAGATGGATCCAATATTTGAAGGGAACAGAGGGGATGCAAGTCTGCTGTGTGGTGAAATTCAACATTATGCAAGTTCAATGGTCGCTGTTTGGAAATAACTAAATATCAGTATTGGCTCTGTTTTGGGACGCTGAATGAACGCGTTGAATGATTGCCGAGAGTCTGGAAAGGGCTAAACGCTGGACCCAAATAGAAAGATTGAAATGCGGTGCCTAATTAGATAGTTGATAAAAACATTACGAACCCAATATCTTTAAAACGTAATGACCGAGGCCTTGTAAAGAGCGTTAGCAGCTTTTACGATGTCGTAAAAGAAATAAATGTGACACTAAGCTTCAATTTGCAAGGCGTGGGGGTCATCTAAAAGGTACACGTGCAGTACACGGGCTTGGAGGAGTTGGGGTCGCTTGTTAATGGCAGAAGGAAACTAGTCCCTGTAAGAGCTTCACTAAAAATTGGGTTGCGATTCACGAGGTCGCATAAACAAGTCTGCGGTGATGCGTTTTTGTCACTGCGATTCCCTTATTACCCATTCCGCAGCGCTCAATTATGCATGCTTCAAGGGCGTTTACCGGGCACTTTGTCGCTTCCACTTGTCGGGCCTTTTCACGTGTCGCGACAGATATAGGACAACATCGGCAGAAGCGGAAACAACAAATTCCTTTGGCAATTCCTTAGTTGATGCGTCGGTGCGATAAAAAGCTAAAGGTAAAACACAAGTACGTTGCGCTTGTACATTCCATAATTTCGTATAAAAACAGCTGGAAACATGTTTATCGTCACGTAGAAGCAAGGTTTACTTGAACAATATGCTAAAGAAAATATCCCGGACGAACGAAAAATGGCAGCATCTCCACCGCGTGGATGATGCGGCGTACAGGGATTTGAAATGACAACCGAGATGCGCCCCGACCGTCATTTGATTTGAGCCGTGAGTTGCACCTTGATTATTTCCTAAATGAAACTGCAACTCACGGCTAAATTGGAATTTCGCTTTGATTTTCACTTGATGGGGGCGTGGGCACGGATGGACGCGGACGGACATTGGGAGGTCATAAAGTACTCCGCACCGTACCGGCGCGGGAGTGCCGTTTTACTCTCGGGTACGACCTCTCGGTCGTAGCACAATGGGTAAGACGACTGACACTAACTCTATCGGGTCTACCAGACACAGGCTCCAATCCTGACGGTGCCTGTGGGATTTTTGCGATTGTAAATGCTATGCGCACGCACGCGGACGGACATTGTGCGGTCCTAAGGTACTACGCACCTAAACGTTCGCGGCGTCACCTTGATCTGCCAGGCATAGGTGACTTGGATCTATCGCGTTTGTTTTCAAGGTTGTACACTCTTAAAAGATGGCAAACAGTCCGATCTAACTGTGAAACTCAATACAAATTTTCCCGAACTCAGTAGGCCAAGGTGAAACCTTCGCCGACATATTTTTTTTTTTTTTTTGTGAGGGTGATAGCCCCATGAGCAAAGAGGCTTCGACGTTGTTACCGACAGCTGGTTACAGAAATGCGTCATTGCTCTCTACCTGCTCCTTCAAAATCAAATGGAGGAGTGCGCCTCCGTTGCTAGAACACGCGTGGGAATGCCGTGATGCTCGCAGAAAAACGGAGGGCGCGGTGGAGGCAGCGACCAGCCAGCCGGTCTAGTTAAACCGGTTTGATTAGGTTACGCTGCCTCACGAGGTAGAGCGAGCGTATGTTTTCCAGCGTATGCCAGCGTATGTATTGTTTTCAGAGCCATAGCGCCAGGTGTACTCCCTGAGAAACGTCCACATTGAACAACGACGTGGACTGCCCGAATTAATACAGCAGTGGAAGCTTCGGAAAGATAAGCTAATAGATGTTCCACGAACATTACTCGACACCATTTTACAGCGAAACTACACTCCTATTGATTTTTTAAACTTCAGAAGTCCTGAGTGTTTCTGTTGAAATTCAGAGGCTTTTCTTCTGGGCCTACCTCAAAGTGAAAATCTTGCTCTGTCCCCCTGTCTGGCTGTCACTCTAAACACCCACGAATGCTTGCTACTGGCAAGCCAGTTCACTAGCTAGTTAATCCCCCACAGGGAATTGGTGGATGAATGATCAGTGAGGGTCAGAGTGTATAGGGGAAGTTTATGAGAAAAAGTAGGATAAAGAGAGCCAGGTGAATAGGGAAGGGGGAGGAGAGAGAAAGAGTAAGGGGAAAGAAGGACTTAGGAATTGTGAATGCGAAAGCATGAACAGCCCAATTGAGCTCTGCCGAGCGTAATTCGCCGCGCAGCACAGGGACCAGAGTGCGAAGGTCCGGATGCAGTGTTTTGAAATCAAACGGATTTAACAAGAATCACGCTCCGCTTCTTTATCTCGCTCAGCGCGTGCCCAAACGCGTCTTTGTTATGCGTTTTATTTGTGAAGCACGCGCTGTGAACAAATTGCAGTCAATGGCCGTGCTCATTTTATTTGTCTTTTTCGCGAGACACGCGCTTTAAGCGGATTGCAGCAAATGGGACCGTAAAAGCCGCTTCAGCAGCCGACGCCGGTTTTATCTTTTTTTTCGCTCAGTGGTTCATCTGAAGTTTTCGTATTAAACAACAACGAAAAACGCTGGAAGGGGACAGTCTAAAGGATACGTACGCCGCTGTGATAATTCCGCTATGTGCCTTATTTTCCCAAAACCCCGCTTTTCGAGCTTAACTAGGCGTCGTGACCAAACACTACAAGCGCCGTGATATCGGTTTCTAAACTGGTCTTCCGAAACTGATTGATTGATTGTGGGGTTTAACGCGCCGACGCAACGCAGGCGATGAGGCGCGCCGTAGTGGAGGGCTCCGGATTAATTTTGACCACCTGGGGATCTTTATCGTGCGCCGAAATCTCGTACACACGGGCGTTTTTGCTTTTCGCCTCTATCAGAAAAGCGGCCGCCGCAGCCGGGAATCGAACCCGCGACCTCGTGCTCAGCAGCGCAACGCCTTAGCCACTGAGCCACCGCGCCGGGTCTGGTCTTCCGAAACTCAATCAGAGTGAAGCAGGCGCCTTCCTGCGGTGGCGCACCCGCTCAGGCCAATGCGGGGCACAATATGGGCTCCCCCTAACGAAAATCCGCTACTAGAAAAAATTCCACACTGGTAAAATTCGCGGCTAGGGAAACAGACTGCAGATGCAAAATAAGGAAGGTAAACGCTACAGCACGAGCGAAAGACGCGAGGTAAAGAATGAGTTCTTTTTTCCTTCCGAGCACCAAATAATAAAAAAAGTTTAACGAGAAATGATATGCACAGAATGCCGCAAAAATGGGAACGTAACCGTGTCCAAGCGTGGTTCTTTCGACCGGAATCAGTAGAGTTTGTTGTTACCATGTTTTCTCTCAATATTTGTATTTTTGGGCCAAGTCTAGAGACAACAAAGAAAAAAGATGGTAGCTCCTTAAAAGGTGTAATAAATGGAAACAAATAGTGCTGCTGGCTTCTTCGTTTCCGGTTTCATTTCTTCAGAATAAGAAGACGAGGAGATAACACACAATGGGCTCGCGCAGCACTGCTTTCGAACGCCGTTAGTCTTCCCTCTTTCAAGAAGGAAAAATAATGAAGGGCTTCGAAACCAACTAGCGCTCATTGCAACGTTGGTCTTTCCTTATCTCTGACGGTCGAGCCAACTGGAAATGGAAGTGCCGCTTCTGGCGGCATGCCTAAAACGAGTTATTTTTCTGCAATCAGTGAGTTGTCGAGCGGCCGCCGTATCGCAGCTACCGCAACCACCGCAAAACCCATTCCACAGAATGCAGAACAAAGCCTGACGCATCCAAAAAGAGGAAAAGAAACATGTGTGCTGAGCCCCACTCTGTTCGTTCGTGAGCCTGTTAAAATACTAGCTGTCCGCTTTCTTTTTAAAGGATATAGTCCTTGTCCGGTTGCCTAAACACGAAAATTTTGGACTGTCTGTCTGGCTGGCTGTCCGTCTCTAGATTCAAACACCCGGTCAAAAGTTGAAGCAATTCTCCGACATGTAGTGTATATAAACAAAAGCGTTGCAGACAAGTAAAACCTCTGGCATGGGTTATACATGTTCGTTGTATGCAGTGTCATGAAAGCTTTAGGAGCCTTTGAGGCAAAATGTTATAGTAGGTCAAATGGGGTCCCGCCTAACCCATATATTGCAAGACGAAGTGGTACCACAGGGTATTCTGGGAATGTTATCCGCAGACGACATTGTTCCTTTAGCTGATAAACAGAGCGATATGCAACGGCTCATAACTATTAGCGGTCAGGAAGCCATCGGCCTGGGGTTAAATTTTAGAGCAAAAAAAATCAGGAATAATGGTTTTCAATCACCCTAGGTCTGACGCAGTGTCAATCCAACATGGCGAATTACCCCGAGTCAAGGAATAGAAATTTTTGGGAGGGATAAATACGAATAAATGTTGAGAAAAAATTGAAGCTAAAACGTCGTTACCGATGCACCGGGCTGACAAATTGGACATCAGAAACGAAAATTTCTGGGATAATTCAGATGGCAGTGCCTGGCTCTTTAAGGCTAGCGCAGGTTACTTGTGAACTAAGAGCTTTGCGGGGAGGTACACATAAAATGATGGGGTATGGATGCGTGGTCTGCGGAATAGAAACAGAAACTATGCGGCACATAGTGTTAGAATGTGAGGGTATCCATCCAGATCTACATGAGGGACATATTCAGCTTCCAGAAGCCCTTGGATTTACGGGTAGCACAGAGGGAGTTGACTTCAACGTTGTCGAGGCGATGAAAAGAGATCAGAATGCTGGCGGACAAAAATCAGAGAGGAGAATATTGCCTACGCCAGCTACCACTTGTAACAGAAAAAAAAAGCATTTTGTGTTAATCAGATTTTTGTGCCTGCCCGAAGGGAAGCGCTAGCATTAAACCAAGAGTATAAAACATAGGTATATTAGATTTTTGGTAGGATGACCCGTCATCACCCGCTACAAAGGGGCTACCACTATCCATTATCATCATCATCACCGACAGGATGGGGATGAAATTGAACTTTAAAAGTCTTCATGGGACGAACTATAATATGAGAGAGGTGGGAGGGAAAGAGTCTAAAGGGTGTGAAGAGTGTTAGGGGGAAAGAACGGAACACGTTACGTTGTAGAGGAGCAGAAGACCATCGTCTTCCAATTACACTTGCAGAGGAGTGAGCGGATACGCGGTCAATTATTTCTGTGTAGCTTTCGACCAATAATTACTTCACACCGTAACACTGTTTTTGAGCTTGAGTAGACATGCACAGAAAATAGCGTGATGCTTTTCTCCGACACGCTCCGAATGTTTCGTGGCAACCGCGTTTATACAATCGTTTTTAACAGTAACCACTCCGGTGCAGTTTTGGCTACGGTGAAAAGTGCAAGAATATACTGTGTATTTCTGCAGCATAACATTCACACAAACAAGAGGTGCAGCCATGACGCATTCGTCAGATGAACTTACGAGTTTGTGTGGGCGTATGAACAGCCGTTCACGTGGTACATGTGTGTGCTTCTGTGGCTGTGACAGTGATCACGTACACAACCTATTACGAGCTGGAGGCCAGTGACGATGGTTGAGTAGGAACGCATATGCCCGTTCTTTTTTAATTATTATTACATGTACATTGCCACCCGTGTTTTACACAGTTAAGATCTCAGATGAGTGTCCCCATTATTGAGTGAGAAACATGCCGTGCAATATGTAGAGTACACACCAGACATTTTCGCCGTATTTTCATGGTGTGGGCCAACGCAATAAAAACATATACCTTGTCAGAAGGGGCCTTCCTGTTCTTTTCCGGGTTTATCCGGTTAAATTTAATTTCTTTTTGCCTCAGCCGCAATAGCCGTGCCTATGAAATCCGTTTTCTGATTGCAGTCAAGTACCTTCTCAGCGTCAGTTGACCCTCAGACGTGCCGGCGAAAGTGTTGAAGCCCGGTGAAATGCACGCAACAAAAGTGTAAGAGAAACGACGGTAATTTTAATACGAGACGTGACTAGTTTATTACCACATAACACCTTGTACAAAGCAAAGTCTATTCTTGTATTGTGGTAACCTGATGCGCCCCATTTACTAACGTTCGTACACTCTCCTTCATTACTTCCGGAAGCAGCAGACCCTCATTATCTGAACCATTATGAGCCTTTACTTTCCCCTCGGTATACTTTGTAGCCGTAAAAAAAAACATCTTTCTGTAACGTGTTCCCGCTTCGCTTCAGCTGCAAGCGGCAGAGACGTTTACGTGCTGTGCGAAAAACACTGCAGCGTAAACAACATAAAAAATGGACATCACCACGAGCATGAAGAAAAACAGGCGCGTACTGAGGTATTTTACAACACATGTTGTCATGGAAAGTAAAGAAATACGAAAGGAATATTTCAGTCAGCCCGTAAGCAGGGATGTCCTGCTTAATAAAATGTAAATCTGGGCCAGATTGATTCCACACTATCTCTTGTGGATAGAATGTTGTACATGCTCACGCAGCCTGTCGCTTAGACGTGCCTCTTGAATAATGCACGTCGTGTGGGCAGTGAAGAGAAACCTGTGTGACCTATTCCAGGACAGACGCTCCTACGTGCGGGGATGTATTATCTTTTGGTGCAGGGGTTTCCACTCCTGCTCAAGCTATCGGGTGCGTTTCGTGTGGCGGCTTCTTATACAAAGTTGTTCACTTTTTTTTGTGAGGGGGGGGGGGGGGGGTGGGGGTCGGGGGTATATTCTTGGTGGCTAAGGCTTCCACGTTTCTCTTAAAATTGATACGAAAGGTGTTACCCCCCTCTGTATTTTCCTTGACGCCCTGCATTGGCGTATTCATTAGGCGCTGAGAGGACGTGGGGCGGTCACCATCCTTACTTTTTTGGAACTAGTGCCGCTAGTCGTACCAGTACTTCCCATCACCACCTTGTGCCATAAACCATCCGCACCTAAATTCTCGCCACTCCCCTCCATCCATACCCAATGCCACACTGAAACCTCTCGTTCATCCGCGCTTCTGGCACGGTGTCTATGATATTGTACAATGCTCACAACGCACAAACTAGACAACGGGCAATGTTAAGGGCCACGAACAATTGCTGACTGCAAAATAAGTTTTGAGGAAATTATATCACACAGGTGAGATAGTGTGATATGACACGTGCTGGCAAAACTATATGAACAAAATAACACAGCTATCCGATCAGCAGCACAGCAATAACATAGAGAAGCACTTTAAGTTTTTGAATTCAGGTTATGGTAGACCCTAAATAACACATCTCTCTTCACGTCAATAGAATGGAACGCGCACTAATGTATCTCTCCCCTTCTTTTGCTATTTCGGCTGCTTCTAAAACCTCACGTGTTAGTACATTACCATGACGGTCAACCGGGAGTCATTCGTGAACCAAAAGCTGGCAGCTCGCGTGGGCACATGCACGACAATGCAAGCAGAGATGCCCTTCCAAACCACGCCTCACATTATTATCATGCTCACGCAGCCTGTCGCTTAGACAACGGCCCATTTTCCCTACGTACTTCGTACCTCAGGTATTGTAGATTACCTCTTCCGCACAATCACCGTATCTTATGTGCTTATTGATGAGGCAAGTTATATTTCTATTCATTTCGCGCAGCCTAAACAATTTTCGTCACTGGGTGGAGGTATCTGGAGAACAACACACCCGATCTGGAGAACAACACACCCGGCGAGTGTCTTCATTTAGTTTGATGGACCATGAATGCACGGCACAAAAACCGTTTTTTTTGAGTGGTCGAATTGTCTCTGTTTACATTCTCGGCGTTATTCATAGATTTTAACAATCCTACAGCGACAGGACTGAGCAACAACACAACGTAGCCTGCAGACAGAAGACAGGAGGCGTGAACATCGATTGTGTTGACTACTAACCAGCCAGACCCCCTTGCTCTTTTCGCCTACGATATATAAAGCATAAAAATGCGCCTGAAATCGTTTTTGGCTGTAATATTTTTGCCTAGCAGTATTTTTTGCCCTATTACCGGGAGAGCCCGATAAAGAGAGTTGTCCCGTAAACGTAGAAGGTCGTGGTTGGCTCCAATGATAAACGACGACAGCAAAATTGAAGCAAAGAAACGTGGATATAGGGTCAGGCTCACTAGAGTATTAAAACAACGGAGTATAAACAATCGAAGGACATACTACATTCGGTGCATAGCTCCCGAGCCAGGCTTTATTGGTCTCCGTGCTCCACAGGCCCGGCGTTTGAAAGCTCCCCGTCGCCGTCGTATAGTGCGAGGTAATGCGCTCTATCGCCCAAGCGTTGCGTCAACGACAAGCCACCGCCGAAAATGTTGCAAGCACGACCGTTTTTCTTTCATTCTCTACCATTTTGTTGCTCTTGCTCCACTAACGTAATGTCCTTGCACGGTATTTGCAGGAAATCCACAATTGAGAGAAACGTCACCTTGTTGGTTTCTTTTTCTGGCGGTTTCCTAAATGATTGATAGGGCTCAGTTATTTTCCCAACTTAGCTATCCCCAGCTTTTTTTCTGTTTCTGTTATTTTTCTGTTTTGCCAATAAAGCTTACACAACAGAAAATCAGAAACAAATGCAAATGCTCCCGGTCTGCGTTTAACCAGGACTGTTCATTCTATCCAGGCGTAGCCTTATTTTTCTTTGTTATAGGAGCCATTTCTCCTGATGAGTGGAAGCAAAAAGACACTCAGTTTGGGACCAGACATTTATTATCGCTATGTCGCTCACTTTAGACGATTGTCTGTGACCAGCAGAGCATGGTAAATTCAGTGGTATCCACGCAGAAACTCTGATGAGGTTGAATGTGTTGCACGGGGGTTGTTACCTTAACGTTTTCCACGGTATGCAGTAGAAATCAACTTCTCTTTTTGTTTCACCCACAGGCGTAAATGACCCCAGTTATTCAACTCACAAAACTGCCGGCGTAAGCGTGCCTACTTAAAAAAGGGGTGCCAGTGTGTCGAGGACTTGTAATGACTTTATCTGATTTGCAACTGCCAACACATATACTATATTGAATTCGAGACGGAACATTATGGGGGGACGCAATGAATTTCTGAACAAAAACAAGGATTAATTCCAGCGTAAGCACATGCCATAATTTACTTACGCTCGTTTTTATAACAGTTTCTGAAAAATCTTGGAGCGCGGTGTGTGTAAGAAAAGAAAAAAAATACGACAATCGATTCGGAGCAAGAAACTGAATGCGCCTTGTTTGTTAAACGAGAACAAAGGAACAATAGCTGAGGTAAATAAAATATTATAGACGTACGTGTGTTGTGCCTACTGAGGCCACGAGGAACTTCTCGACTCAATACGCACGGAAATATTTCGTTTGTGCACAGTAGTTACACTGCGTATTGCACGCTCATGCCATGGCGAAATTGCGTTCACACTTGGATAATGGTCTGGAAGTTCACAATCATATCAGTACAAGGAATGTGATGCCTGAGGTTAGGGCTAGATTTTTTTTTTTCCGCATATACCTTAAGGTATACACTCTTGAGCCTAGAAATACGTTCACCTTGTTTACAGGAAAGTCTGCTTGGTAGATTTACATATTTGTCTAGTTTTTTTTTTCGCTCACTGGACGATTCCAATTTCAGGTTATTAGATTACTCGTCCACATCACAACTGATCGTAATCCACTCTTCTCATGAAATTCTGCTTAGCTCACATAACTTGGTCGTGGTGTTGACGGCCAGACCAAGATTAGTAGCTGTTTTGCTAGATAAGATTTGAATAAGGTTTGTAACGTTGTGAAAATATCAGCCCGAACTTCATTTATTCATAAAAAGTATTAGGAACAATGTTAGTAAACCCGACATAAAATATTAATGTCTAATAAATAACAGATAATACTTTACCTCGTAGCTTGGGAACAAAGAAATATTACTCAGTTCTACGGCTTTTGTGGTTATTGACATAGGTTCTTCCGTCCGCTTCAAGATATGCTTTAGAGTTGACTAAAAGCCACCTCATCTAATTATTTCAATGCTTGTAGCGCGCAGAAAAACTACCGCTGGTACCAATTTAAGACAGCCTCTGCAGAACAACATGATTAATTCAGCCCTATATGTTCCCTTTGCCGTCATTCTTATGTTTACTTGTTGGAAGAGGCAAACGAAATAAATATAAATTAACGCATGGAACATTACGGGGTCAACAGACTAAAGAAAATATCGCCGACTCACAAAACAAAAGACAATGCATCAAAGATACAACTCCTGCACAAAGCCGCAGCGTGATAAAAAAAATTGACATATACACACATAACAAAAGAACAGGCGATAATCCCACGACCCTTTGGATAAGCCCATTGGATTATTCCACAGGGTTCGGGCTTGCGGTGACGATGACCATAGACTACGCTGAAAGGAATCAAAGGGAATTGCGGCGATTTGCGTAGACTCGTTAGTGCTACATACGCATGGGGGAATGTTATTTTCAAGCGGATTCCGGTGAAAATAAAAATAAGTAAAGTAAGGTTTCTTTTCGTTTTCGCCTTCCTACACGTAGGATTTTCACCCCTTTCTACACCCATCTAGAGCACATCATGACACAAGCACACGCATTCGCTCAGGCACACACGCATGTACGCCCACAAGCATACATAGGCGGTTTCAGACTGCAAGTTGCACATGCAGAGGTCTCCTCAAGCGTGTTTGCATTCTGCGCAGTAAGGGACCTGGACTGTTGCGCCCACTCTCGAGTGAAAGAGTCTTCGCGCATGACCTAACACAGCTATCCGAGAAGGCGTTCATTCGATCTCCTCCGTCGTAGTCGAGTTTCGCCGGCGAGTCCTGTGCGATATGTGATAAGAGTGGAAGGAAAGGCGTGGGTGGCGACCGGCGCGTTCTGGGAATACTGTCTCCATTGCTCATTAGGGCCGAAACTCCCGTTTGCAGCACAAAAACGAGAGCGCCATTCGCACACTCGAGAGTCATTCGCTATTAGTTGGACACTCGGCAACGCCTCTTAAAAGGGGAGGAACGTGTCATTATTTACCCGCTGTCATGATTTCTGTGGGGAAAGGTGTTTCAAGTGAACTTGCTGTATCGAAACACGCGCGATCAGTCACCAAGCATCCGACGACTGCGGGGCCAACGAAACCGCTCTTTTATACTTCGCCCACGTGGTAGTTTTTAAAAGGCTTTAACCATTGAAGCAGCGTTGTAGAATTCAATTTAATTTATATTTGACCTAAGACTGTTGGTACGAACATGACTAGATAAGGTTACCTAGATTCCCGTTAAGAAGAAAACCGAATTTCAAATATTTTACTCTCCCTACTTTTTTACAATGTGAACGCTCATGTAAAGGTTCCAGGCGCAGGGTTTTCCACAAAAATAACAAAGACATATATTTTCAATGAATTTCAGCCTCCTCCTTACCCCACAAGCTGCGAAAGGGGCCTTATTAAGCTGATTATTAGGCTGATAATTAGGCGTTCCTGACTCATTTCCTTATGCAACTTTTCGTACTTTCTTAGCAATTACATATGTGCCGCAATCACACGTTCATTCGTGAAACAAGAACGTTCAAGCTACGAACAAACAGAAAAGAATTTTCACTAGTTGTAATATTTTATGCTAAGGCGCCTGCCCAGCTGTCGACAAGTCCTGTCTTCCTTTAAGAACGTGCAGCTCTGGCAAATTCCGACAGCGGTTCAATAGAAATTCGGGTTTCATATATCCGGCTGCTGCCGGTTTAGTATAAAAGGCTTACATATGGGAAGTGTGTTCATACAAAGGTTTTGTTTATGAAGTGTTTAAACCTTATAGAGTGCTGTGCCAAGTTTGCAGTCCTCACAGACATGAATACTAGTAAATTAAGGCCCAAAAAAACGTAATAAACATAACATAATTGCAGCACATTGATTTTCTCAGCGAGGGTCGGATAATATTTCGCTCACTTTTTCGATCTTTCGCCTTCCACGGGAATAAAGCAAGTTTCGCAATTCGATTTTAATCACCCTGAGATATTTTCATATAATTACTTATTTAGAGATTTTTTATCCTCTTCTAGCTCCACCCTCTGACTGAAAGGTCAAAATTAATATTCCTTGGTGAGAAATCGGCTTCTCCGCGCGAAAAGCTCGGAAGTGCTGTCAATGCTTTTTGCAAGCTTTTGCTCGCAAAAGTACGAACATTTCATATAACGTGTATCGATTGCCGGCAGCTGCTTGCAATGAGTATAAAAATTCAATTAGTGATGAACACGTACCGGTATAAAACTGATTTCTTTTTTTGAAACAGCTGCAGTGCACTTAACAGCTTGGCTCCGCAGTCAATCCTATTTACCTACAAATCTAAAAAAGCTATAATTAAGGCAAAGGTGTTGAGAGAACGTCTTTACTTTTTCTCTTTGTACATCTGATATACACTCGAAGTCGCGTGATCCTGCGCCAAACTCTGCTTCTTTACATAACTCCGGTTTTAGAGTACTTTGAAGCATAACCTGGTATAAGCTATAATGGCAAGTCCATTATTCTGCTTTTGCAGCCACTCCCTACACCACAACATTGCTTCCCTTTTGTTTTGGCCAAAAGCCACCTAATAAATTTAGCCTACCTACAAATTCTGTAATGATATCCTGCAGACACTACCTGTCACTGCTGGACGAGCGAAATTAAGCTCACTTTTTTAAAATTATGTTTGCACAACCTGGAGCCTTTCCGCGGCCTCGCCTGTGAGCACACTGTCCTTACCACAAACAAAGCTGACTCTTTGATATGCATACAATTTTTTGTAACGTGCACCCCGATAAATCTTTGAAGGATGGGTCGAGGGGTTTTATAACTAACTTCAGAGGAAACCAAGTCATTTGAAACCGTGCACAACGAGAAATGATTGAGTTAAAGCATGAATTGCAAATATTAAATTTAGAATCCGCAAGAATTATTGTGTTTTAAAAGATGTATTAAAAGAAAGAAAGGATTTTGGCAGGGCAAAAACCGGAAAAGAACCGGAATTCGGAGTGCGATTCACAAACTTCTCGTTTCACACGAACTGCACTAGGTCACCACGGAACGCTCTGGAGGGGACCTAATTCGTCCAGTAAGTCTAAAGTAGCAGTGCTGAGTTAAAAACAGCAACAAGAAATGAAGGCATTCCGTGACATTATTCACTGCACACCACTCACAAAAGAGGGTGGGAGTAACAATGAAAGAATTTTTCGCGTGTATCTGCATGTGCAAAGAGAAAGAGAAATATTGATTTAATGAGAGGTTAGCTCCAACCAAAAGAAGGAGCAAGCTACTCCAAACATTGCCGTTATAAAAATGTGTAGTGATTGCCTAAGAAACACCAAGATAACACGAATCCCATAAAAAATGGCAACCGGTGAAAGGTGCCAGTACGCTTTGTTGCAAGTATGCTATTTAGAATATATACACCCACCTAGAGCAACAATAGGGCCAAGGTGTAAAGGCAACTATAAGCACGGGAACGTCACGCAGTAAACGTATATGCACGTGAATACAAACTACAAAAATTGCCATAATAAAATGTGTAGTCAATCACGCATCTATAAAACGCATAAGTCTCATGTGTGTTGCCACACTTGTCCAGGGTAACGTACGTGCATTTAGTACGGTTGGAATTCCTGGGTTGCTTGGAAGACATCTTTTATGCCACGGAATGCTTTCTTTTCACATCGTCGACCTTCCCATGGCCCAATTAGCTTTCGCAAAGATTTGGGCGTCCCACACAACAGGCTGAGCTTATCTTTCATTATTTTTAGCTAGATCGCATAAAGGGAGCATTTAATTGGTACGTGAGGCACGTCTTCAGGCGAATGCACACAAATGCAGCGGCGGTACTCAGCGAAAGGAATACGGTACAGGAATTTCTTAAAAATTCCCGCGCAATCCACACTGTTTAAAGGGACACTGAAGTGAATTTGTCAAGCTCCCGTTTTTGCTTGCACTGTGTAGACTGGCTCAAATTAGCACACTTTTCATCGTTTTTACGATTGACAAATCGGTAATTATTTTACAAAGCGCGAAAGAAGAAAAACTACAATGCGCGGTTTGCGGCGGCCGCACCAACTAAGGCTGTGACGTTAGGAGGAGCGGGCACCGTGATTGGACGATGCCCAAGGTGAGCAACCAAACAAGTTTCGGTTTCGGTTTCGGTTCTGTAAAACACAACCGGTGGCGTTGTTGGATGGGCATTCTCAATGACTCAGTAATCATCGTACCGCGCTTCTGCCATGTTGTCAGCTGTAAAAATGCATAAAGATAAGCCTCCTAGGACGGCTTGGAATCGTAGCATTCACTAGCCGAAACCTACGCAGTGCATGAACGCCCCCCGCGTACCCGTAGACGCCCATATGTCATGCGCTTTTCCCCCATAATTGGAGCTTGCCTCCCTCATGCCTGTATCGTAAAAAGCGTGTTCGCACTAGGCCAAGGGTCTGTTCATTCTGGCCTGTGCCCACTGCCTGCAAGCAGTCGGTGCTTATGGCAACAGCACGCCAACGAGAACTCGCTAGCGCGTCATGCATGTGCCAGCCTGCGCGCGTTTTGTGAACTAGTTCATGTAGCCATGAACGTTGCGGCCCAAAAAAAGGTGAACTCAATATAGAAAACATCGGCAGAAAACAAAAAAGTAAACTTACAAAAAAAACAAGCACGTACCCGCGGGGATTCGAACTCGTGACTTGCAAAACATTTGCGGTGACATACCCAGCGCCCCAGACTACTAAGCCACGGAGCGGGACGCAGAGGCCTTGCTAATATAGGGTATATATTGTACAACCGGTTTACACTTTTATTTAGTTTTGGCATTTCAAGCAGCTTAGGTGACTATTTGTTGTACTGCGATCGTGCAGTAAGCGTCGCCCGAGTTTCCACAGTAGCTCATGTCTAGCAATTGCATTTCGTAGACGGAAAAGCGTTCGCAGATGCGTAGTCGTGCTGCTGACCGCTGTGCTTGTTCGCCCAGCGCAAAAAAGTGCTTCCCGCGCCCTAGTTTTACGCTGTACGGTAAAAATATCAGTTGATTTTATTTCCTTAGTACCTATATTGACTTCGCTGACTCTTCTCCCGCCTTCAAGAGGCCTTATATTTTCCTACTGGCGTACCCATGGAGGAAAGAAAAGGTTAGGAGAGGCCCTGACGTCACATTTGTGAAGCCGAGTCCCGCCATGACTTGAGCCCATGGAGCCCAGCACTCTATCCCATCATCCTTTGCTGTCTCCGGTTTGATTTGACTAACATGGCGTCGCCCTGCCCTCCCGCTTCGAAGCAAAAACAGCTTCGTCGCTAATTCCTCGGTGCGATGTCATCTTCTAAGCTGTTGATTTCGCCTTCAATTTGCCCATTCTAACCCTCACCCAAAGTTTCAATCGAAAAACGGCCTTCGTTTATGAGATAGAAGGACGATTTTTCAGCTCTTAAGCCTGGCAAAGTAGCGTTTGTCGTCGTCATAGCAACAGGCTGGCGGGATGGCGAGTGCAGACGCCTCCGACGGCAGAGTTTTCAAACTGGCCTAATTTAAAAACATTTGTCGTAGCGACGGCGCTGGTTTGCAAGCGTAGCGAGGCAGCCACATACCAAGCGCCTTAAAAATTTGTCCGTTTTATTTGCCCAAATTTGGCCGCCGCAGTTGTAAACAAGTAAGCAACATTGTCTATGGGCTCAAGAAAATTCACGTGACTTCCTCCACACTTTTCGCAATGCATTGGGGTGCTAGGGGCCTCTCCTGAGTATTCTTTCCTCCATGGGCGTACCAGTCAGCGAAGCGTCGCATGTGCGCTTCTGCAGCACTTGTGTGAAGCGAACTTGACTTGGAGCTAGATACAGTGTACAAACAAACCAAGTAAAGAAAGGCACATTCTTCCATTCACAAACGTGTCCTGGCTTCGTTCCAAATAAGCGAACGAATTGCGACCAAGCAATTTTTTTAACCTCCTTGATTGCGACGACCTGCCGGCGGCCGGCGGACGAAACGCTGGGCCGACTGACTCTGTCGGCCGGGGAGCCGTGCAGTAGCGCAGCCGTGGCGCAGCCAATTGCCAGCTCATCCCCTCCTGACGTCACACGAAAACGCCACAGAAAATGGGCGAGCGTAAAGAGAGGAGGACAGCATTTTCGAATTAGTTTTTCTACTAAATAAAATCGCGTAAACGCGCCTAGAGTGGTCGAAACATGGCCTGGGGACTCCGGACTACAATTTGCGCTAGTAATCCCGCAATGTTTACATATCACTTCAGTGTCCCTTTAAATTGAACGACACAATAGCGAATAGTCCGCTTTGCGTCGAGGGCCTTGAAGGTTAATTTCTGAATCAAGCGATTGCTCTCAGTTTTCGCAGGAATTAAGCTTTGGCATAATTTCTAGAGAATTGTCTCCCGTGGCAAAGGTTATCTCCTACGTGATAACTGAGATCTTTCAGTTAACATGATTGTAACCTCATCGGGCAGCTGTGAGGCGTAAACTAGTCTGCGTAACTGTTTTTTTTATTACAATGTGGAATGCCCAAAATTGTTCCACCGTTATATCTTTTGTCTATGGTTTCGACTATTGCTGGCGCATCATTGCCCCAGTCTTGAGCACAATATGCTTTAGCTCTATAAAACGTATATATTCAGAAGTACGCTTTCGTGCCTGTGCGTCTGAGTGGGTGGACCGTTTTATCGCGGATTACAAAAATAAATATGACTGACAGTTAACACTTCTAAACCTAATTGTCACGAGTGAAAGTTCAAGCACATGCGCGGATGGCCCAACCGGCGCACCAGTCACAGAGAAATTGAGCGACCAAGCAGCCGGGGAGCAGCGTTATACACTCACCTTCGTCACGTGGTACCGCTGTGGCGAGGCTCCGACAGAGCGTGGCTACGACGACTGCCCGTAAAGGACGATGTAGCGCGATATGACACCTGCCACAGGTGCGCTCTGCAGACTCTAGGTCATTGCGACGCGATGAATGAACTTGTGAAACATGGCTTAAATACTTTAGTTAGAAATTAAAGCGAAATAGAAATGTTAAGGAGAAATCCTCGGCCATTTTCACTAACGTGTAACCTGGGAGGGGCGAAGCATGCAGTGTATAAGCGTATTCATGAGAACGTGGCGTTTTTGCCAACGGGGAAGAAACCGTCGGGGGGTAGGAATATACCGCTGTAGTGCAAACGTCTCTCGTTTCTGAAGCACGAAGTTATCTAGCGTGGGTCGTAAACGAGTGTCCCGGTGATTTTAGTACGCGTTACGTTTTAGCGCGATGCCTAAACGAGTTTCCCGGTGTTTTCACCGTGATTTCCCGATGTTTCACGGTGACAACTTGAGACAACGCTTACGACGACGGCATGAGACGCCAACAGCCTTAGCCCCCTTCCCCCCCCAGGGTCTTCGCCCCTAAACTATCTGGAGTAAAACCTGTGCGTCCTTGCGACGCTAATGGCCATTATGCACAATGCCTCGGAGTTTCAACCGAATACGTATTTGGTGTCCTGCTCAGGCGCTCAGATAGGCCATAGTAAACATCCCCACTGTTTAAAAGCCTGGTACAAGGCTTGCAGGTGGCTAGAACAGAAGTCTGTCAAGCCCAACTTACACATTGTTTACCTTACTGCATGCTGACATAAACACATAATGTAGCACCGTAAAACTACGACAGAAATAATTTTCGAGCAATCCGCACCGTTGCAAAACAAAAAAGGAGAAATGCATAGCATCCTGCTTGCGAGTAGTCCTACAAAATTGTATTGCCACTTGCGAAGTCTACAACATCATACGGGAAGAAGGCATAATGTTTTTTTTTTTTTTCACTCTTTGAAGTCTGGTCTTTTCCTTCCTGGGATGTCGGGCATTGGGAGCTGGCTCGTATTTACTATGTCTGAAACATTGCTGGATGCAGAAGTCGACGCCACGCATGCTCGTCCCATTAAAGAGAATTTAGCCTTCACGCTTAACCCAGCATGTGGCGAAACAGGGGTATATGCCCTCTGAAGGGCTACATACAACACAATGATTTCTTAAACCGCACATTGAGCCTCTTCTATGTGATTTGAAACCTTATACTGTAATAAGTAATATGCAAACGTAAAATTCGGTGCGGGCAGGCACCCAACGCCGTCCGAAAAGCAAATAAACAGCATTGAGACCGAGCCTGATTGATGCAGATAACAAATAGTTGATTTATAGCGGGCGTCACATGAACGTTTTCACTACGTAGTACCGCCCGTTGTCACGCTTCCCGCCAATACTGAGAGAAAATAATTTAATTCCCATACTCACGAACGCTACAAAAGACATGTCGACCATAGGGTTACAATGCAATCGCATGTGTTTCAACGTGCACGCAGCATTAATGTTTCCGCCGAATTTTTTTAGGCTACTGCCGTTTGATCATTTTGTAATACTCAGCGAACTGTTATCTAGAGAGATGGGTTTGCCTCCAGCTTAACATCTTTTAACATTTCTCATTTCTACCATGACAGGCTGCAATATAGATCAATCTAATCTTCTGGCGAGCACATTGTTGAGCCAGAAGGATTTGGTACCACGTTAGAGAATATTTATTAGATCTAACTCTAGACGTGTGTTATGAGTGCAAACAGGGTAACAAAAGCCGACGCCCGAAATCAAACTTTACAACACAGAACTCAATTTGTCAGGTCAAACCCTCCCCGAAGGCAGTCGAAACCGACTTCAGTTCCTATAAGTTCAACGAAATGCAAAAAAAATCTCAACATCTCCACTCCGTGGATGATGGTGAGGGTGCGGAGTACGGGGACTCGAAATGACATCCAAGTTGCGCCCCGAGTGACATCCGATTTGCGCCGCGACCGCCATTCGACTTGGGCCGTGAGTTGCCCCTTGATTATTCCCTAAATGAAACTGCAACTCACGGCTCAAATCGAATTTCGCTTGATTTTCGCTTGATGGTGGTGTGCGCACCGATGGACGCGGACTCACATTGGGAGGTTCTAAGGTACTGCGCACCGTTACAGGCGAGGGAGTAAGCCAATTGATTCTCGGGTACTAACTCACGGTCGTAGCCCAATGGGTAAGACGATTGACGCTAACTCTGTCAGGTCTACCAGACACAGGCTCGAATCCTATAGGTGTCTGGGTGATTTTTTGCGATTGTGAATGCTATGCGCACGGTCGCGGAAGGACATTGTGCGGTACTGAGGTGCTCCGCACCTAAACAAACATAAACCCGTTCCACTGAACGTACAGTCAGGATGAATGTGAAGGTAATCTCTGAATACCGACCAAGAAGGCGACAGCGACGTTCCGTGACACTTTTTTCATTCGCGTAGATGAAATTATGCTAGCTTCTCTCACCCCTTGGCTGTTGCATACAATTCGCTCACCCCCTTCTGCAAAGGCCGACTGCCACAGTTTTTTTTTTCACTCCTTTTTGGATGACGTATCTGCGTTTTGTTCCTCGGCAATTTTATAACACCGAAGATACCTCGACATTGCGGCATTGCGGAAGCCGACTACAATTTTGTTTATTCTACAATGCCCCGGAACACCGACATAACGCCGACTTCACACCGATACGCAACCGATACGCAACCCTGAGAAGGTTGCGTATCGGTGTGAAGTATATCGCTGGTGGGAGGAAATAATAAAGAAAAAATGGGCCCCCCTCCCCGCGAGGGGGACTCGAGTAAATGCGTCGCATAGGGGGTGGGTGTATAGCGTTAACGTTTAGTGTTTGGGGGGTTGGTGCTATCACGTGTACACCACGCAGCTATCACGCTGCTAGCACGCCGCTGAGTCGCCAACGCACGCCTCTGACGACGTAGTTTGAATGAGTCAAGGATATAAGGCGCGTTCGTAGCATTTGATTCTGTGTCGGTTTTGTGGCGCAGTGGGAAGAGCACCATGTACCTCGCGTTCCGCCCACAGGTAGTGAATGCGTTGTATCAGCAGCTTCTTGACGTAGTTTGAATGAGTCAAGGATATAAGGCGCGTTCGTAGCCTTTCATTCTGTGTCGGCTTTGTGGCGCAGTGGGTAGAGCACCATGTACCTTGCGTTCCGCCCGCAGGGTCGTGGGATCGAAACCAGGCGCCGGTGACTGTTATTTCTTTTTATAGTGTAGGGGGAGGCTGGCTGCTGCGGATGCCGACGCACGGGTGACATCGTGAGTTATACAAATGCACTTCATTTAAAAAGAAACGAGCGTGGCTGTTACCGTTTCTGACAGCAGTGCGCGAACTGCATGGAACAGCCAAGGGAGAAGCAAACCTAGCATAATCTCGTGGTAGCTAACGCTAAAATTGTCATGCAAAGGCGCTATCGCCGCGGTCGCTCGGCGCGTCCGCGATAACCTCCACATTTATCCCGACTGTACAAGCTATCGGAAGAGCGAAGCAGTGATACACCAGTGTCTCCCTTGTGTTGTTTCTGTGGGTGGCTTGCGTGTGTTAAGACCACAATCTTTCTTGGGCTACTAAAACGCGGAAATTTAGGTCTGTCTGTCTGTATGTGACTCGATTCAGCCACCAGGCCAAAGTGAAAGACAAGCGGCGCAATATTCTTATATACCTACAGCAAAATGTAAACATCAAAGTCCGGTGTTACTGTTGATACTTGTCAACATTGTTGAACAAGAACACGACATTACGAAAATATAAGGCGTAAAATCAATACAGAAGTTATATTAGCAGTGTTCCTTTATTATAAAATTAATGAATGCTTGGTTTTTGCGACAGCAAAGGAAATACTACATCAATGGCAGAAAACTGTCGCCTGCTGTTGCCAGCACGACCTCCTGGTGGCATTTAAGATATCGAACGGCAATAGCAACGAAAGGTTCCACTAGATGGGATCCACGTTCCGCTTGGAACGCTCGTGCAGTAGGACACCGTGGTTCTGTAAATGTTGTAGTAGGGTGTCTCAATTAACGCGCGTCGCCACCATACGGCAACGTTGACATCGAGACACCCGACTTGGAGCAGTAGAACGCGGCAAATTTAAAATGACTTCAGCAAACCTCTATCGTGTTATCTTGTGAGGAACGAGACGGGAAAATAACAGCAGGAGAGGGAAGCGGGAAAGAGAAGGGAGGCCTTTACTTGGCATGGGCGCCAGTCGACTATCGTCGTTCGGCGACAGATACAAGGAAAGGACCAGACACGCGGCCATTTTTTTGCAACAGCGCTTGTTAACACTACCTGATACAGGCGGGGTTGCCCCCCTTCTACTGCCAAGAGGGGCTATGGTGCCCTCTCTTGGTTTGTTTCGGTATGAGCCCGGTGTTGATGTCAAAAGTTATTAACAGAGAGCTCCACCGCCCCTGAAAAGGTCAATATTGAGACACTGGATTGATTTGTCATTATTTTAGGTAATCGTTGTCTTAATTCGTGATGTTGTATTCATTTTATAATATTGTTTACTCATTTGGCCTAGCAACGGCAGCATCTGTCGTAACGGCGTAGCGCAAAGACCACCCCCAACACTTTGACACATGAGTAAAACGCGCCTCAGGGGAGCAGTGGAATAGGCATTAACTGCATAACGCGAGCGACCCAGGGTCGATCCTGGGCAGCGGAAGCGGTTATCTTTTGTAAGCCCCCGCTTGGATGCGTGATGCCGTGACCCCGGGCGAGCTACGGTAACAAGCCGGGCCCCTAAAGTGTTCCGCCCTGTAATTTAAACGTTGTGCTAGGTCTAAATAACACCGTGGTAATAGCCGAAGGCAAAAGCAACCTTTGAAATGCTATGCACAGAATCTAATACCCCTGCCACACGGCAAATTAAATGGCAATCCCGTCGAATGTAATTCGTTCAAAATTACATTTGTTTGTAAATGTGGTTCATCCTTCTTTCATAGGAATCGGTAAAACGCGAAAGTGAAATGTGCCCTCACAGAAGCATTTGAATGTTTATTGTGTGAGGTGATGTGACGGTGAGAGGCAAAGAGGTTCTCAGCCTGCACCACATATGTATTGCAGGGAGAGAAAGGGAAGGGGAGGGGGTAGAAATATGGGTTGAGGTAGTGCTACAAAGGTGGTTGGGGCAGGAAAAGGAAGGGGTAATGGGGAAGAGAAGATAGATCAGCGACACCGCCCGGGAACGGGAAAACTATATCGATATAAACTTGCACATTGCTTTTTATATTTCGTCAGTATGGCACCGTTACACGGATCAATATTAAACACCGGATGACACCCGCCGGATCATTGCATAAATCCGATTGAATCCCAGGCGCTCGAAAACCATGCGAATGAAACGGAACGGGTTATCGGCTAATTTTTTGGTGAAGTCACGGTCTGCTACAGCGGAAGGCGCATTATTTGCGGGTCCACAGTAGTCTTGTGGGTGTGCATGGCGAGCGACTTCCTGCTGGCGCATTCCGCAAGCTGAGCGGCGTTCCTCATAGGCGGCGGACGGATACACACAGCAGCTTCCTTTGCCATACGCTTCCCTATCGAGGCGCCAACTATAAGCGCTCATTGGCGTCATGACGCACTACTTCGCTTCACTTCTCCTAAACGGCGGCCCCATCTGAATGCAGAAATTATAGGGAAGGGCATAAAACGCGTTCGTAAAACTATGCGGGCAAGACTTCATGGCTCAGTTCACACAGCGTTACGCACCTCCCGTTGCGGCCAGACTGATCGTGGGATCGAATCTTAGCGGCGCCGCGCCAATGGAACTTTTTTGGTGATGTCATTTCCGTGACGGATATGACGTCGGCGAGGTTTTCGTACCCCGGCATAAAGTACGTTCGTGTTAAAATGTAATGACATTCAATCAAAATCACATTAGAACCCATTGGACTGAGTTCTGCTAGCAAATGTATTATCCGACACCAGAGAGGCAATGAGAATTCCCAGTACAGATTACTAAAGCGTCAGTAGCATTATAATATAGCTACATGCGGACAGTTTTTCAGTCATCTATTTATTCATATAAAAGGAACGAAATAGAGTAGCAAAAATTGGGCCCATCTCCCCGCGAGGGGGACTCGAGTAAAAGTATGGCGTTAACGTTTAGTGTTTGGGGAGTTGGTGGTAGTGAATGCGTTGTATCAGCAGCTTCTTGACGTAGTTTAAATGAGTCAAGGATATAAGGCGCGTTCGTAGCCTCCCATTCTGTGTCGGCTTTGTGGCGCAGTGGGTAGAGCACCATGTATATTGCGTTCCGCCCGCAGGGTCGAGGGATCGAAACCAGGCGCCGGATAGTATTTTTTTTGTATAGTGTAGGGGGAGGGGTGCGGACAACGAGGGTAAGGACTACGACGGACGTCAACGCGGGTGACATCGTGAGTTACTGAAATGCTCTGCATTTAAAAAAAGAAAACTGCTAGTCTCGCTACCAGTCCAGCCTCAGCCGGTGTGGTGGGCGCCAGCGGCAATGTTTGTTTACATGCTCCATGCTGGTGCGACGGCCGTGGTTAATCGTGTTCATTAGGTTGCTGCAACTATGCTTAAAGTGCATTCATAAGTGCGGTAAAGGTAGTTACCCTCTTTTCGCTGACTTTTTTCTGACCGTCTTTCAAACTTTTTTACCTTTTTTGAACAGAAGGTGCATTAATAAATAATATCTATGCTGCCCTTTTTCGATTTGCATCCAGGTGTTACACCCGGCACTAAAAAAAGTGAACTAAGTCGTTTGTAAGGAAAAAAGGACATGGCGAACGACACCAATCAGATATTAATATTTTCATTTCTAGGTGGCGACTTTGTGAATTTTAACGAGCACTTCATGACCGGCGATATTCGCGCGAGAACGTATTGACATAAAATATAACAATCGGCCCAGTGTGGTATGGCAGATTTTATTGTATCCTTCATGAGACTCGACATTATTTCCGTATTTCGTCAGCGTCCATGCAGGCCACAGCCATCCCGGAGCTTCTTGTTTAAATATAACGGTATGAATATGCACTAAACACGGTAGAATAAAACATTTATCTCTGGCTTAAAAAATTACAAGGTACTGGACTACCTTTTTAACAAACCAAGCATTCAATAGTTCTTTGAGATTGGAGATAATAGTCTGAAGGTTAAACACGTTATCAGAACGTTTGAATTGTCCAGTTCATGCATGGATACGGACTATTTTTGAACAACACTTCACGAATAGACACCATTATTTAAATCCGCGAAAAACCGTAGATTTCGCATACTCGGTTAGCAATCTCGTGTGCAAAACCTTGCATGTAAAAAAGAACAATCAAACAATGAAGTTAGTAAAGCGACCACTTCTATATGTGGTAGCCAGCTTTGAAGGTCGAAACTATTGGAGCATAAGTCTCCAAGTGTTCAGATTGTATCCTACCGCCTTTCGTAGGTACTACATGTTTTCTATTGGAAAATACTTAGGCTGCTTTACAAACAACGCATAAAATATTATACAAGTAACGTATATTAACTTGCAAAATTTATTGACAGCGAAGTGAGGTCAAAATATTTTCCGTTTACATTTCATTGCTTGCTTCCAGATCCGAATTCCTCTACATTGGCTTGATCCATCAGTTTGTACGCCTTTTAACACTCAGACGCCCTTTGCCATTGCCAATGCAATTGCCAATGCAATATGCGATGGAATGTTTTGTTGTTGTGTTACAAGCGTAAAAGAATTGCAGAAGCCAGTGCTGCATGAGTGCAGAAGGTCCCTTTGTGCGGTAGTGTTTGAAATATTTTGTGTAGGTTGCTTTGTACTTTACAATGCTTGTCATGAAAGCGGCAATGGCCGACGGGCTTCAAAACCCAGGAAGCCTGTAGCCACGGTTTTACCACCATACCTGTGCCAGGAAAGTAGCATGCTCGTCCGCCGTTCCAGGTTACTGGTCGTGTCATGTCTAAAATGAAAATCTGGTGGCCCTAATGTCGACCGGTGCACAGGGAGGCAAAAGGATTCGCACCGAAAGCGGCCACTGCAGGGAGGGAGAACTGAAAACGTAATATTTGGAGATTTTTCTTGACTCTTCAGTTGTTTTTTGCCATTGAAAGTCCATCTGCACCGAATCTTGTTTCTCTGTTCGTAGGTCAACATTGTGCGCAGGCTGTAAATACTCCCAAATTTAACCTGTTGCAAACAGAAAGGTTCACACTTACTGCGTCTCCAGCCTGGTAACGTGACTGGCATGCCCTGAAAAGAAAAAAAAAAGGAAACTGAAAGAAGCTCACACTAACGCCTACGACTTGAAGGTAGCGAAGCTGTCCGCAACCTTCACGACCGCCAGGACAGTTTAAGCACACGATTACCGCCGATTTGCTTCTTCTTCGCGGCCGCAAGGACCTTTACTCCATCTTCGTTGCTATAACGGCGAAGAAGAAGCAAATCGAAGAAGCAGAACGAACGAACGGCACCTGCACACTTAAACTTTGCGACCACATGTGCAACGTGTACCCTATCATGTGTTCTGTGTCGAGAAAGTAGGCGTGACTCCTCTCCCCACAGTCACAGCCGAGTGCGTAAGCCCTTTGATTCCATGGTACTAACTCACGGTCGTAGTGGAGTGGGTAAGGCGACTGGCTCCAACTACGTTAATCTACCGGGCACATGTTCGGATCCTGCCGGTGCCAGTGATTTCCTTTCTTTACACTGAGTTATCCGAAACTCCCGAATGAACGAACTCCTCAGCAGCTTCGATGATAAAAAACCTACAATTATACGGACACTGAGCAACGTTCAGCGACTTACCAAAGAACGCGGCATATGAAGTTTGAGCCAACTATGTTGTTCAGGACAGCATCAGTAAATTAGACCCCAGAGCCACATGATGATGTGGCATACTTATTTAACTGAGTAACATAAGGCGCACTCTATCATTGCTGGCAAAGGTGAATCAAGTGGCGTTGTTTGAAAACGTCATCACTTTTACATGTTTCAAATTTTAAAAAGGCATGTACAGGCGCAATGTATTTTCCTAAATAATACATATTTTCCCAAAATCATCGTTGGGGGAAAGAGCGCTACAGACGGATGGTGTGCAATAAACATTCTGCAGAAATTTAGATAATTGTGTACTACTGCATAGAATTCTTATGCCACTTGTCTTGAGTGGGAATTCTTTAAGCCACTTTTTTGGGGTTTTTCTAAATCATGACAGACCAATTATCCCATTTACGCTTATAACGATTACAGGTGGAACTTTCGCGAAGGCTGAATTATTGTGGAAATGCGCGGCGCTGCACGGTTTGCCATTTCCCGTAATTTTTTTTTAGATTTTTTTGTTTTCTTCTGTTTCCAAATTCTGTTCGACCACTTATCTCCATTTACGCTATTTTAACAAGTACAGGTGCAATTTTCGCGAAATCTGCATTATTGTGGAAATACAGGGCGTTATACGACTCGCCATTGTCCGTGATTTATGTATGTATTTTTATTTTATGGTTTTTCATGATTTCGTTTCGACCAACTGTCTTCATTTGTGATATTATAATGATTACAAGTGGAATTTCCGCGAACTCTGCATTATTGTGGAAACGCAGGAAGTTACACGGTTTGCCATTTTCCGTATTTTGATTATTTTTCTCATTTTGCTATTTCTTCAATATTTCTTCCAACCAATGATCTACATTTACGCTATTATAACGATTACAGGTGGAACTTCCGCGAAATCGGCATTATTTCGAAAATACAGGGCAGTATACCGTTCGCCAGTTAGCGTATTCTTTATTTTTGCTTACTTCTACAAAATTGTTTCGGGCAATTATCTGCATTTGCGCTATTATAATGATTAAAGGTCAACTTTTGCGAAATTTTATTATTGTGGAAATGCAGGGCGTTCCACGGTTCTCCATTTTACGTCATTTTTATGTTTTTTTTTATTTTTCTGTTTTTCAACATTTTCCTTGGGCAATTATCTCCATTTACGCTATTCTAACAATTACAGGTGGAACTTCCGCGAACTCCGCATTATTCTGGACATGCAGGGCGTTATACGGTTCGCCATTGTCAGTATTTTTGTTTTTTTGTTTTTCTTATTTCTAGTTTTTCAAAATTTCGTTCGACCAATGATCTCCATATTCGCTAGTATAACGATTACAGTTGGAGCATTCGCAAAATATGCATTATTGCGGAAATGCAGGGCGTTACACGGTTCACAACTTTTCGTAGTATTTTGATATTTCCACATTTTAAAAATTTTTCGTAATTTTGTTTGATGAATTATTTCCATTTACGCTGTTAAAACAATTACACGTGGAACTTCCGCGAAATCTGCGTTAGTCTGGAAATTCAAGACAGCAGACTGTTCGCCATTTGGCGCATTATTTTTAAATTTTTATTATTGTTTATTTTTCAAAATTTCGTTCGACGAATTATCTCCATCTACGATATTAAAACAATTACAGCTGAAGCTTGGTGAAATATGCATTGTTACAGAAATGCCGGGCTTTAAACGGTTTGTCATGTTCCGTAATTTTTCATATTATCTGTTTTTAGTTTTTCAAAATGTTGTTCTACCAATTATCTCCATTAACGCTATTATAAAGCTTACAGGTGTAACTTTTGCGAAATCTGCATTATTTTGGAAATGCAGGTTGTTACAGGGTCCTGGCTGTGGGGATACTGGGCAAAGAATGCTTGGCATTATAAAACCACCGGCCAAACAGGCCGTTGATTTTTTTAGAGCAGCCACAATGCGCTGTTAAACGTGAAAACGTGTCCGAACGACATACCAGCCAATTTTTACGCGGCATATTACTATAACGACCACCAGTTTCTATTTTTACACACTGTGTATACACGGGTACCAGATTGCTTTGCTCCTCATGGGGTCGAGCGATCCCGGAGTTCTGCTTTTTCTCTGGCATACATATCAGGCGATCGACTACAGAAGCCACCCCTACATTCAAAACCTTTCGGCAGAAATAAATGATGAAGACGGTGCTAGGCATTGAGTTTGTTAGATTGGGAAAACGAGGGTGTAAAGGGAGACACCTGCACCCATGCATGACCTGGCCGATGATGTAAGGACCATGACATGGGCAATAAGGATACAGGGACGTCGAGGGGGAGTTATAAACGGAGAACACGCCACCAATGCATCTCTCCCCTGCTTGGCGAGGTCTTATTTTCCTCAAGGGATGCGTTCGTATTTCGAGTGACGGGGACACAAGCTATCGAGGGACAACGCGCGGCTGGAGACCTATTTGCGCTTAATATGTGCTCAGGGGTTGGTACGGAGAGCTGCAGCTACTGCAGGCGACGACACCCGATGAACGGCGTCCCATCAATGTGTTCTTGGGAGTCAGATAGACAAGTGAGAGGCTTTTTAACCTAATTCGTTTTTACCCTGCCCCTAATGTGTTTTTTTGGTCATTGACCTTCAGCTCGGAACGGGTGCTCGCGCTTTAGGAGGAAGAACTATTCGCACTCGGGCAAACGCCCGCTTGTCGTGAGTTCCATCCCTAAACAAGGATTCTCCCTCAAAATAAAGAGACAACGCGTTGCAGAGGAATAGTCAGGAAGGTGGCAAGACGTCGAGCAATGTTTGTTCTATCGCTGATTGAGTCGCTTCAAAGCTGGTGGAAACATTGTTTTCGGCGCTTTTTTAGCTCCCACATAATTTCGGTCTTGTAATAATAGTCAGTGTCGTATCACCCTAGAAAAATGACACACCTTCCTTCATTCTCCCGGTCTGTGTACCTGCAAGGACCTTCAGGCAGCGTGTCTTTTTCTGGATGCAGGCTTCTGCTATGGAGCGATATAATAAATAAAAAAAACTAAAGTAATTAACCGAAGTGGGTGGGAGAGCCAACTTATTGCTGTATAGAGCGCAAGCGGTTCAGATACTCTATTTCAAAACCGAACAAAAATGGGCAGATTTAGTACTCCAAATGCTAGAAAAGCATTGGAATCGTAGATTTAGATTGTAAATGACTCAACACACGAGAATTTTGCGGATTTTCGATCAAGCGGTCTCCACCCCATTTTTTTTCTTCTATCGAGTTACGACATGGGTATTGTCTTTAACAAATACGCTGAGCAAACTTGGAGGTGAAGCAGTCGGATAGCCTGACTTTTGCAACGACCCGTAGAACCGCACGAAGTGTACCTAACAAAAAAATGCTACGGCTTCGCTCAGCTAACCTTGGATATGCAAAGCAAAAGCTTGACTTAGTCTGGTTGAGTCTTGCTTTCGCTTGGTTAACTTTTGATTTAGCTCTATTGCCGACCACGCCTCAAAGCCGTTCGGTTCCGTGCAACGCTTACAGAAGGAGGCCGGGCGAACGCGGCGTTCATTCATGGCGAACACGCCGTTCCTTTTCGCCGGGTGCGAGACGAGTCACGTTGCCCGAAACAACCCAGCGCCCATGCCTGGGAGGCTGCGGGCGTGGTCGGCTGCTTCGGCCGCAGCGGCGGTGGCGACCGCTGTCGGCACCCGCAGGCGCCGACAGCGGGCCCGGCGAATCACATGATGCGCTTCGAGGGCTGTGTCGCCGCGGGTGTGTCTCCCGACAAAAGATGATCTTGCGCATCCTAACGAAATCGCTGGATGCAAGTAGTAAAGCTTTGCTTTAAAACTGGTAGAGCACAGGTGAGCTTCGTCAATGAGCCACGCGCCCTGAGGCATTTTGATTATTTCAAGGTAGCGTTTTTCTCTTAAAACCGTCTCTTACGGCAACAACATGTGTCTATTATAACGCAAAGTGAATGAGAATGGCGAAAAAAAAAAACCAAGCTAAGCAAAAAAACTGAGTTCTTCTATACCAGATAAATAATTGCGAGTGGGCTTGCGGCCAAAGATGCCAGCACAAAGCGCCTTGAACCCCTTTCCCGCATAAGACATAACATAGCAGTTGTAGCCCTCCGGGCGTTTCACCCCAGCGCCGACTGTTGTGTTTTCCAGCATGACCATCGCTGAACTCTTGCTAGATGACGTCCGCGACCGTTATCGCTATAGCCTTGGGGGGTCGTATGCGCGCATGTTGTCGGGGTCCTGTTGGAAACGGCTCGACGCGCTAATCTTAACCTCCTCTGGAACCGCTTTACTAACCACATTACTCTCTGCTCGTCTCTGTGACAGGAGAAAGGGAATTCTGGTAGATGGCGTATACGTGAAGTCGTGCCGGCTATTTCTACTACGGGGCAGTGTTGTTTACGCCGGTGTTCAGAGTGTTCTGTTTTTTATTGCAATGAATTGCCTCGCCTTGCGTTGAAGGCACTTTCTACATGAAACGAGGTCCAAGGGATAAGTACGCCAGTGTCACGTGCACGGGATTTAGCTCGGTCGAGAGTGTGTGGGACTTTTCTCCTTTGCCGTGGTATTGTGTGAAAGTAGCACGAACCGTACGGCAAACCGCAATGCTTGCCCAAAGAACGCCGAGTGGGAATTAAATCTGTTACCAGCCCGATGCTTCCTAAAACGGTTGCCTTCACGGCTTTATTTTACCAATGTCGCCGAAAGATATATTTTAAAACGTCCGA
Organism: Haemaphysalis longicornis; assembly: GCF_048455015.1. Lineage (NCBI taxonomy): Eukaryota > Metazoa > Arthropoda > Arachnida > Ixodida > Ixodidae > Haemaphysalis > Haemaphysalis longicornis. Next base: position 171,627,843 of record NW_027526295.1, read on the forward strand.
ATAGAAGTTCCGCTTGCCGAAGTGCAACTGGAGTTGCCGTTGAAATCCCATGGATATACGGTTCTCTTTTTCCGCCTTCATCGCTAGGCGGCTGCTACGTTTAAAAGCTTATACTCTACAGGAAAGAAGAACTATTTTTGTTTCAAAATAGTATTTCAGCGGATAATAAGTTTCCACAAATGTTGTGGGAAATGGTTGTGCCCGAAAAACAACGAAGGAATCGGGCGCGGGCGTGCTCCTTTTTGTCTAGATGTACGAAATTCCTTGAAACAGACATTTCGTTCAGACTTTTTTATACGGCAGGTCACGTGCAGTCGTATACAATATGCAACCATTGCCCACGGCTCCTACGCACCGAACAGGCTCAAATGCTTGGAATCGAGGATGATTGCCCCACTTTTGTTACAGAAAGGGACGTTTGATTTTCCGGTAAAAGTAAAACAAACAGAAATAATAATATCACAAAATGGAAAGAGTGGGTGCGGGATGAATGCATCATATCGGCGTCTTATGGCAGTACGCGCCTGTTTGTTTGCGTGTTCTTCTCTTTTGCACGAAGTCGTCGCATCTCGCACAAGATGCAACACACCATCTTGCATCTGGGTGTGGCCCGAACGGTAAAAAGACAGAAATGCACAGAAAGAAAAACACGATAGTCGACTGGCTCCCCTGCCAAGTAAATGCATCCCTTCTCTTTCCCGCTCACCTCTAATACTGTTCCTCTCCCTTCTTGTTCCTCCCAAGATAACACGCTAGAGGTTCGCTCAAGCCAATTTAAATTTACCGCGTTCCATTGGTCCAAGTCGGGTGTCTCGATGCCAGCGCTGCCGTACGACGGAGACGCGCGTGAATTGAAGCACCCAACTACAACGTTTATAGAATCCCGTTGCCCTACTCCACGAGCGTTCCAAGCGGAACGTTCAACCTATAATAGTGGAACCTTTAGTTGCTGTTGCCACTTTAGTTCTTAAATGCCACCAGAAGCTAAAGTAGCGCAGGTAACAGCAGGCGACTGTTTTCTGCAGTTGATGTGCTATTTAGTTTGCTATCGCTAAAACCAAGCATCCATGATTTTTTAAATAAAGGAACACAGCAAATATTACTTATGTATAGATATTCTGCCTTATATTTGCGTAGTGTCGTGTTCTTATTCAACAATGTTGACAAGTATGAACATTGACACCGGACCTAGACGTGCAGATTTGGCTGCGGGTATATAAGACTATTGCACAGCTCCTGTGTGACTTCGGCCGGCTGGCTGAATGGAGTCACAGACATACAGACATGCATACATACGTACAGACAGACCAAAATTTGTGCTGTTAAGTAGCCCAAGAAAGACTGTCGTCTTAAAATACCGGGGAACAAACACAGCAGTGTTGTATGTCAGGGTGAGAGCAAAAAATGAGAACAGCGGGCACTCACTCAGGGTAATACGAATCTCCACGAAAAAGATTACGAACACTCTATTTAGCCACCGGAGGCTCTACAGTTAGTTTTCTAGCCCGCCTTCGGCAAATCTGTGCTGTGGTTTCTTCACTTGCGACATCGCCATCTGTTTCTCACCGCCCTTCGCGACAATATTAAAAATTAAGTGGAGATGGCGGGTAGCAACTGTGTCTAAGACGCGAAACATTATTTTTCATCATTTGTTCAATTTCCCTGGCTTGCCTCAACTTTGGCCAGGTATCCAATGACTGAGATGATTGGCCCTTTCTTAGACAAGTTGGTTATGTGCTTGATGAGATGCATGTTCCAGACTTCCCTTGGAACTATGTTGTCAGTCCCATGTAGGCTTGGTTTTACTGTTGTTATCCCCTCCTTGGTGCATTTGGCGATCGTAAAGGGAACGTCGCATTCTTCCCCCGAATTTCTCTTTTACATTCCCGCTGCCTTTCGACCATTCATTTACAGGCACCACCGTTTTCCCTCGTTCTTCTTTGTCTTCACCCTTTACCCATGCTCTCGAAAGAGAGAGTAACCCTTCGCTTTGTGCGACGGAGGGAGCTCGTAAAGGTGCACAAAAAAATTCGCACCTCTTCACCCAAAAACTTGAGAGAAGTGCGGAAGCTTTTTAACATCAAAACTGCGTCAAACGTGCGTCAAAACCTTCGCTAAAAGTGCGTCCCATCTTTACTGAAAGTGCTTGCAATCGAACGTCAAACATTCAAAGACTCAAATCGCAAGCAAAGTACAAACCCATGCGACGAGTTATCGCGCACTGAGTAAACGCATATACGAACAATTTAAACGTATACACATACGCGGTTATGAGACAAAGGTGTACTATTGTACTCCTTCGGGGTCACTGCGTGTAGTTTCATCTCTAGTACCGTTCCTTTTTCGCGCTTCTCAGTTTACTGTCTGTCGAGAAATTTTATCGGAGATCTTTGGTCGACCAACCGGGCTATGGTGAAATGCATGAGTGTTTTGACAGGACGCCATTGGTCCCACAAGGAAAGCTTTCATTAAAAAAACATTCGTAATTCGTAGAAGTATGCACATTGTGCCCATTCTATTGAGGATATCCTGAAATGAATCCCGAAGGTATGCAAGCGATACATAGGAATGAATAAAACATTTCCAAGCGAGGGAAAATTGGTCACTAAAACTTACGCAGAAAACTCAAATGAGCTCAAGGCACTTCAGCATAGAGTTGAACGTCGACTCAACCTAGTCACTGGGGAGCCGCAAAATCCTTCATTACAACACTGATATCGTAAACTTGCGAAAGCACAAAGCCCGTGGCGGTGGGCGGAGGAGGAAAGTGTTTTTTTTTTTTACTTTACGTAAAGTTAAAGTTCAACTGTGCATTAATAATGAAACACGGAACTAATATTGTCCTTCAGGAACTTTCACAATTGCAAAGGCCTACGTCAATGACTGCAATCGCTGAAGGTTTGATGGCTTTGGGTTGCTAGCCGCTACCTTTTTACTCCTTTCGCAATTATTCTAGTTTGTCGCTTACTTTACTGCAAGTTCGAAAATTATTTTAGGGATTTTTTACGCCGCTGTTCTGGTGGAGGAGATATGCACCTGCCGATTGCTGCCATGCTAATGATAGTGAGCTTCTTTGGATAATTTGTGTTTGACATTCCTTGAGTCAGTCGCATAATGCTAATCTAAGCAAACTTACTGATGCATTTCTATTCTATGGTGTCTACCGCTAAGGGCGGCCAATTTTCACACCTTTAAAACCACCAGCAAACAAGCAATTGCGTATACTTGCAACACGGCTTTATGACACACCCCATCTCTCCCTCTTGCGACGTCTCGTAAAGGCAGCTTTTGATTAAATGAGTCGCGCATTTTTCGTAGCAATAGTGACGAACCTCCGTCAGGGGCGTACGGTTCCTAAACATCGACCTCGACGGCATCTGAACACAGGGCAGCAACAACACAGACGACTCCAAGCTTCCTGTCCTTGGTAACCCCATTAGATGATGTGCGTGTGTCGTGTTCTAGTCAATGCATGTACACTGTTGGGGCGGGCAGGTAGTTTAACGAACGCACGGTGCAACCGCATATTTGCAACCCACGCACGGAAGTTTCGTCGCAGCTTTCGCGCGTTTTGGGCGGCGTCGCTTTGGCAGGCGCGCACGAACACCGCGGAATTATATCACCCACCGCATGCAGTGGTGCTCCTAGTTGCATCCCTCCCATAGAGAGCGAAAGCTGCAGGTATATAGAGGCGCACACATACTGAGGAACCGGGGAGAAGCAGTGGGACCAGAAGAATGTCCTTCTGGGCAGTGGCAGTTCGCGGCGCTGCCAACAAGGACTTCACTTCTTTCGCTCAACGGACTCGCGGCGGGCAGCAGTGGCCGCTCGCTCTCCCCATTCGCTCCGCAGTCCCGACACAGCACGTACTGGTTGAATAGCAGTCATTAGGTGAAGAAGCGGCCGTAATTTCCCAACGCCTCACGCATCCGGATTCGTAAGGCTGCTACATGCCGGCGGTGACCGTTATTATGGTGGTGGTGGAAGCAGCAGTTGGTCTGGGATTTGCGGTCGTCTTCCCCTGCTGTTAGGGGGTTAAAGGTTTTTTACGCGAACGGAGAACACATGTCTGGATCGCGGGACGGTTTCCGTGTAGTTTCGGTTGCACCATATTTAAATGTCGTTCCGTAAATTCGTAGTCTGCGGTGGTTAGCTTAGTTTGCTGCGAGCACCGGAATGATGAGATAACTTCATTCTAGGAAGTCATGTATGTATGTATGTATGTATGTATGTATGTATGTATGTATGTATGTATGTATGTATGTATGTATGTATGTATGTATGTATGTATGTATGTATGTATGTATGTATGTATGATTGTGGGGTTTAACGCGCCGACGCAGCGCAGGCGATGAGGCGCGCCGTAGTGGAGGGTTCCGGATTAATTTTGACCACCTGGGGATCTTTAACGTGTGCCGAAATCTCCTACACACGGGCGTTTTTGCTTTTCGCCTCCATCAGAAAAGCGGCCGCCGCGGCCGGGAATCGAACCCGCGACCTTGTGCTCAGCAGGTATGTATGTATGTATGTATGTATGTATGTATGTATGTATGTATGTATGTATGTATGTATGTATGTATGTATGTATGTATGTATGTATGCATGTACGTACAGGTGCCGTCAGAAGTGAATGGAACACGGTCTCGTGAATTTACAGTAATTTAATCTTCCGAAAACTGCCTGGCTGCATTACTGTGCGTTTAAAGGAGTCCTGATTAATAGAAAAAAGGTTTCTGTAATCCGGTAATGGCTGTTGTAAGGCCAGTAAGACAAATATTTTGTGATATTTACGAATGCTTGTTCCAATTACTTATGACGGCACCTGTACGTGGACGCTTGTGTGAGTGTCTGTGTTTATGTGTACCATTCATGAATCTTTCGTGCGTAGCCTTCGTTGCATAAGGAAGTAGTTAAAGAATGCATGCAAGAATTGGTTGGCAGTTCATTTCTCTCCGTAATAGATCCTTCATTTTCTATCGCACCCGCCTTAAAGGGACAGTGAAGTGATATGTAAACATTGCGGGATTACTAGCGCAAATTGTAGTCCGGAGTCCCCAGGCCATGTTTCGACCACTCTGGGCGCGTTTACGCGATTTTATTTAGTAGAAAAATTAATTCGAAAATGCTGTCCTCCTCTCTTTACGCTCGCCCATGTTCTGCGGCGTTTTCGTGTGACGTCGAGAGGAGCCGAGCTCGCAATTGGCTGCGCTACTGCACGGCTCCTCGGCCTTTAGATGCTATTGGCTGCGCAATTGGCTGCGCTACTGCACGGCTCCGCCGGCCGCCGACGGTCGTCGCAATTCGTTCGCTCAGTTGAAACGAAGCCAGGACACGTTTGTGAATGGAAGAATGTGCCTTTCTTTACTTGGTTAGTTTGTACACTGTATCTAGCTCCAAGTCAAGGTCGCTTCACATAGCGCTGCACAAGCGCACATGCGACGCTTCGCTGACTGGTACGCCAGTAGGAAAATATAAGGCCTCTTGAAGGCGGGAGAAGAGTCAGCGAAGTCAATATAGGTACTAAGGAAATAAAATCAACTGATATTTTTACCGTACAGCGTAAAACTAGGGTGCGGGAAGCACTTTTTTTGCGCTGCGCGAACAAGCACAGCGGCCAGCAGCACGACTACGCATCTGCGAACGCTTTTCCGTTTTTTTTTTTTTAATTGCGACTGTATGCCCTTTGGCATAAGTTCCTACAGGTACAAGTTTGCACCCGTTTCCCGGATGAAGTCCAGAAGACAGTGGTGGTGGGGCCCCCACAGCCATCGCTGAAGATCGGGGGGTCTCCCCGGATGCAGGCCTGTGCCGCGAAGGTGTCGGGATCTCGCTGCACTCAGTGAAGTGCACGTCCATAGCAGGTGGTTGGTGTCGGCGTCTTCGGCAGGAGCCGTACAGAAGGGGCAGGTCGTGGAAAACGGGGCATGGTATCGCGGTGGCCACGCCCGGGTTACCGCAGGAGAGAGGGCCACCCCAACTCGTAGTCTACGCAGCAGGACCTCCTCCCAGCGAGCGAGCCCACTGGGAAGGTCTGTTCCACACGGTGGGATGAGAGCACGTGTGGCGCGACGCAGATCTTCCTTTAGTCGGATAAATTGGTCATGTGGGTCAGTTGTCAGCAAGGGCAGGGGCCGTGGAACCGACGTAACGTGACAGAAACTATCCGCCACAATATGAGCGGTGATAGTATTACGCCGTATCCACGACAGTCGGAGAGGGCAGGGCCAGGTGTCCAGCAGGTCATGAATGTCTCTTGAGACAGACGAGTTGGAGGCTACACGTCGCAAATCCCGTATGGCCGCCGTTGAGTCCGTGTAAATTTGTGCCGCAAGCTCTCCTACCGGCACTTCTTGAAGCTCCTGGAAGCTTTTCCGTCTAAGAAATGCAATTGCTAGACGTGAGATGTTGTGGAAACTTGGGAGATGCTTACTACACGAGCGCAAAACAACAGTCAACCGAAGCTGCTTGGAATGCTAAAACTAAATAAAAGAGTAAACTGGTTATACATTATATACCTTATATTTGCCAGGTCGGCGGCGCTCGCCCGTGGCCGAGTGGTTTGGAGCGCTAGGTATGTCGTCGCAGGTGTTTTGCAAGTCACAAGTTCGAATCCCCGCGGGTACGTGCTTTTTTTATTAGTTAACTTTTTCGTTTTCCGCCGATGTTTTCTATACTGAGTTCGCCTTTTTTTGGGCCGCAACGTTCATTGCTCCTCGATCTAGTTCACAGAACGCGCGCAGGCTGGCACTGGCGTGCTATCGAGTTCTCGTTGGCGTGCTGTTGCCATAAGCACCGACTGCTTGCGGGCAGTGGGCACAGGCCAGAATCAACAGACCCTTGGCCTGGTTGGTGCGAACACGCTTTTCACGATACAGGCATGAGTGAGGCAAGCTCCAAATATGGGGGAAAAGCGCATGGCATTTGAGCGTCTGCGTAGGCCTCGGCTAGTGAATGCTACGATTCCAAGCCGTCCTGGGAGGCTTCACTTATGCATTTTACAGCCGACAACATGGCAGAAGCGCGGTACTATGATTACTGAGATGTTGAGAATGCCCATCCAACAACGCCATCGGTTGTGTTTTACAGAACCGAAACCGAAACCGAAACTTGTTTGATTGCTAACCTTGGGCATCGTCCAATCACGGTGTCCCATCCTCCCAACATCACAGCCTTAGTTGGTGCGGCCGCCGCAAACCGCGCATGGCAGTTTTTCTTCTTTCACGCTTTGTAAAATAATTACCGATTTGTCAACCGGATAAAAGATGAAAAGTGTGCTAATTTGAGCCAGTCTACGCAGAGCAAGCAAAAACGGGAGCTTGACAAATTCACTTCAGTGGCCCTTTAAAGGCGCCATGCGTACAAAACACAAGTTTGGTTCATTCGAAAGATTACCTCGTTAGAATCGCACTGACACCACTTTTAAGGTAACCTTCGCTCAAATAAGCCATATAATTAGGGAAAAAGGGAAGGGCCATGCGACCCACCTGCTCATTACCCACGAAAGGATCAATGATGTCATATGCCCAGCCCTGCGAATAGCTGCAGCCGGATTAGGCAGGGCTTATAAGCTTGCTGGACGAGCTATTTGCGCTTAAATTTAGGACACATTTTTCTATAGAAGTAAGAATGTTGAAGTAAACAGTACACGTTACAGAAATATCGATGCGCACCTCTGTTGGTACTGTGTGCCCTATGCTTGTTTTAGATGTACAGCAGGGCGGCGCTTACGGGTTTCCTCAGACGACACTGGCCGGTTGGCGTAAACGGTGTCTTACGTTACCATTTTTAAGACGATAGACTTTCTTGGGCTACTTCCCTACGGATCCGCTCCTACCTTACAGATGAAACATTTATTGAGCTGTAAAGGTAGGAGTGGATCCTTAGTTCAGGAAGCCATGTGATTACCACGCCGTCGTAGCCCAGGTCACAAGGAGTGCTTGGTCCTCCAGGCGACCACTAGTCGACGGTACCTCCCACTGCTCAAGGGGAAGGGCATACGTGATTATTTCAAAAAATAGGCCAGAGTTATGGCACTTAGTCTTCTTTTTTCGCATGCCCCGGCATTATTAATATTTCGCTTCAATTCGCCCTCTCTCTCTCAGTTTAAATGTTGCGTGAAGCCCGTCAAATCATAACGGGGTCAATTTTGTTTTCGCTGAAGAATGTAGTTTCTACTCATGGCCAGACCATGGAAATGCGGTTACTCTTCCAAACAATTTGCTTTCCACTCTACAACATTTGGCAAGAGCGTGTGTTGTCTTGCGAAGTTGGCCGAAAGTGTTTCGTTCTTTCCTCTATTTTTTTTACGAGTGATTTTCTTTTGTTTGCTTTTTTTCACGGTTAACCACTTGTACACAGTCGCTGAAGAAACGTTTTCAGTTTCTCATTTTGAATAAAGGGAATAAACGTTGAATAAAGTGTCCCTTACATAACAAGCCGAGTGATACAGGCAAACAAAAATACAGTCTGCGGCCTTACAACGGACCCTCTTAATTCGGAAAGAAACGTTTGTGTAGCCGAAGTATGCAATATACGACGGAGGGAGGGGGGGGGGGGGGAGTATGGGCTCCAAAGTGGGCACTTCGACCGATATTGCATATACACAGTACACACACTTTGTTCTTTCTACACGCCAGCAGCCCCTCTGCACAGTGTGCGCGCGAGAGCAAAGAATCGCCTAAACACCGTTCTCAAAGCTTAGCACCGGCACTTGGAAAAGGCCTAGCGCACGTGGTCAAGTGTGTATAGAGGCATGATAAGCTGAGCAGATAAAGCAAGAATATAACTAGGAGCAATTATTAGCCAGCTATTAAAAATTGGTCGTGGCCACCAGAATTAGCTAGGCTCTTTCAAATGCCTTTGGGACATGGCAGGTTGTCCCGAAACCGCTCGTCAAACAAATCGGATCGTTGCCTGACGTTCCCACAAGGCAGCTTCCATATTTTTTTATGATTTTAGTCTGGCCATTGAGACAGCTGTTACGAAATAATCTGATGATGGACAGCTGTGAAATCTAAAGTTAGACCAGCTGGACTCCGCACGGCCACCGGCATATTACATTTTTCACCGGACGGAACGGGAACGATGCATGCGTGGGAATAATAAAGACCGAACTTCACTGAGCACGAGTGCTTTATACCATAAGAAAACTGTGGCGAGGGCAGACTTGACTCCGGGTACACCACTTCGCGTATTCGATAGCGCTGTTTTCAATCTCACCGGAGTCGCGTTTATCCGCAGCGGCCTTGATCTTGACGGTCGAGCGGACCGTGTGCTTAGACAGGCCTGTACTTATGGTGATGTCGGCCTGTTTTTCCTCATGTTCGACAACGTTATTAACGCTTCATTTATCCCACAGTAAAATCAGCCACCCTGCCGCTCATGCCGCTGGTCGCAAAAAAAGAAAGAAAAGAAAACAAGGCCACTGGCACTGGCTTGGCTTGGCTACGCCAGCGACCCGGCTGCCAACAATGTAGCCAGACATAACAGTCATCTTGCCAAACCAAGCAAAGAAAAAGTATATCTGGTGCCGGCCCCGGGGAAGTCCGCTATCACAATCAGTCGAAACAATTTTCGCTTAAATTTAGTCTGTTGTAGCCAATAGTCTGCTCTAGCCGGGTCCGTTATGAGCGGAATGGACTCCATTTAAAATCCATGGGGACAGACAAACCAACAGAAATAGACTGTTGTAATCGAAAGTTCGTTGTTGCTGGATCCGCTGCAACAAGCGTAGACTGTACTAATACTTACATTCTGATTTTTTACGTGTTGGGGCTACACATTTTTCTAAATAAGACGTGCTAACGAAGAAGTACTGTAGTGGACGGCTAGAGATTTCTTGGCCCCTGCTGGGAGTCCACTACGTGCAAAAACATATCAAGGGTGGTCATTTTTTTGCGTTTCGTGGGGTTTCTTGCGTGAACTCACTCAATGCTAGAAGCGCTGGGCCATTAGGCGAGCAACAGGTCTCTTCCAAAATCTTTAATGTTATTTTTGCCTTTGCAGGTAACCTCTTATCGTAGGCAGGAAAGCACCACGCTCCGCCCTGTTCGTGTGTTTTCTCTACCGTCCTCAGGCGTAAGTGGGCGAGATCGAAGATTATGCAACCTCCGACTTACCACCCATGTTAAGAATCCCGCGCCAAGTGTTTGTTTCCACCCTATCGAGTTGCATGTATGCCATACCAAGGTCACCACAATACTGTCTTTGCCATACCTTCGAGTAAAGATGAGCCGACACTTCAAGCGTTCGCGGAAGATCCTCCGTACCGCGTTCGTATTTACACTTGCGCTTGACGATCTTTGATTGCTTTAGCGCTCAGCCTCCCCACTGCTTACTTTGTGAAACGCTACAACCAGCCAGCATACGGGACGCGCTCCCACTGAAAGCGCAGGGCGCGCACGTGCACGCCTGGATAACGCGTTCGCACCGTACGCACCATGTGGTACCATACGCGCCGGAATTACCGGCGCCAGCGGTGACAGAAATGGCAGCAAGACATCGGCTCGTCTAACGGACAGACCGGGTAGCGTTCCTGCGCACCCACTCTCAGCTTTTATCAGCTGATACAAAGTGAAACATTCCACCGTGGCGTCGCAGTGTAAATGTTGAGACCAATACGGCTTAAAGCGGTAAAGTCGCCTAGAGCACAGTATCCCATTCCAAGACAGCGTGAAGATAGAAGTGCTGGCGATTTAACGACAGGCCCTCGGCACTTAACGTAGTGTCGTAGAGGGCCATTTTGAATTTCTGTTGCGACGACTTTTTTTAACGGCCGTGACGCTCTCTGAATGAATGAATGCCCTCTGCCCGCTTCCGTATGCCTACTCTGAATGCATCCAAACAGACGGGTACGTAGCAACCAGGCGACATGAGTCCTGTCAATTACACACATTAATAAAAAAGTGAGCCTATGATGTTGCCAGATCCCGAAAAAGCAGACTTATGCTTACCAAGAAGCAAAGCTAGAAGATAACAAACTATCAGTGCCTCGGCGTTTTCTAAGCAGTGCAAAATCCGAATGGGTAAAAGTAACGATCTAAGGAAAGGACCACGCAAGTTTACGTTAGGTGAAGCTGTGCCTCACGTTCCCTGAAGGCTAGCGATAGTTTTGAGCGCTTGTTGCTCGCAAACCCCACATTGCACTCCATTCTAGTGGGAAGGCGGAGCCCTCTGTTTTTTTTAATAAATTCGGGACCAAGAAGAGAAAAAAAAGGCCTGCAGTATGTCTGGACGAAGGATGACCCATGTTAAATAATACACGCAAAACACTCTCTCGCCACCACCCCTCTGCCAGTATTACCGTCCCCTTCTGCTCTCTTCCCGTCCCCTTCAATCCTCGTGTTCCCACACTTCCCCGTCGTAAAAATAGCGCACAACGCTTCAAGTTTGGACAACTGCTGTCCGTGACATAACTGAAATGACCAATCATAGCAATTGTTCTCAGATGCCAGAGTCCGTTTTTGACCGTAGCTAGTGGCGTTCGAGTTGAGTCGCCTCTTAGGAGTCGGAAAATTCCTCATAATTCACACAGTTCATGGTTCAAAGCGCCTGGTGGCTGTACAAGCAAACAGCTCTTTTGCCACCCACCAAACTTACCTTTTAGACTCCTCCCCCCGAAACAAAGTGACGCAGGAAGTGCGCAAAAGGCATAAGCAGATATTAAGCGGGGCCGACACAGGATCATCATAGTGGGACTTGCATATTGACTCTTTCTGGCGACTGAAACGACGTACGTGCTGAAGGGGCCATGACGACAAAGCACAAGTCTGTTTTATTCGAAAGATGCATATTACCAGCGAAAAAAACAGACAGGGACGAGGAAAGAAGCAGACGGGACACGGGTTTTTTTCGCTGGTAATATGCATCTAAGTCAACACCAACTAGCCCAACTTTCAGCCTTAACTGTTTTATTCGAAAGATTTGGTGTTTTGTGTTGCCCTCAGCGCCTCTCCGGCAGCCAACGATGCTTTATTCACTGAGAAAATAAAGTTTATGCCAAAATTAAGCGCCGATGGCTCGCTCTGCAAGCTTACATTCCCTCTTCATCCGGTCAATTGGCCTTGGATTTTGTCAGCCTCAGCCAATGACAATGAACTGCCGGTAATACGTCATTGGTTCGGGGCGGAAATGTCACTAGTGAGTTGCGTGGCTATTCTCTGTTTTCTTCGTTATACAATTTATTTTGTTGGTTTGCGGTACAAGTGGTGTCAGTGTTATTCTAACGAGGCAATCTTTCGAATGAACAGAACTTGAGATTTCTTTTCATGGCCCCTTTGTCGGTAAAAACAACCTTGGCGTTATCGATCGTGTAATCGGTCCGCATAAGACAGCCGAAAAATCATTCTTAGGATAAACATAAACAGAAATTATCAATAAGAAACAATCGCGTTTTCTTCCTTGTACCTTTCTGGGTGAGGCCCCAGTCAATATGCTTGTAAATAGAGTATTGTGAAATAAGAACTAAAATTGAATTTGGCGTTTATTTTGCAGTAGTGTACTTCCCGGGGTTATGAGGCTTCACTGCAAGATGGTTCTGGGGAGATCGACGTGAACAAAATATTTTTCGCATCCATCGGCAAATGATCCTCAGGCACTTCTGTCCACTTACGTGTCTTGCAGGCGAAAGTATAATCGCTTAATTTCCCTGGCAATACGCATCGAAGTGTTTTGGTCTGCTGCATCCTGTTTGCGTTTAGGTGTTCAATTCTCATCCGTCGTCTTCATTGGCTACCAGTGCGCACACATCCCTGAACTTCGTACTGAGAAGTTACAAATATTTGTTGAGGTTGCGGGTTCGATTCCCGGCCGTGGCGGTCGCTTTTCTGATGGAGGCAAAAAGCAAAAATGCCCGTGTGCACGAGATTTCGGCGCACGTTAAAGATCCCCAGGTGGTCAAAATTAATCCGGAGCCCTCCACTACGGCGCGCCTCATCGTCTGCGTTGCGTCGGCGCGTTAAACCCTACAATCAATCAATCAATCAATCAATCAATCAAATCAGAAATCTTTGTTATGCTCGCTGCACTCAACCAGCATGACACGCACGCGATACTGACTTCAGTAAACTTTATAGCATTGCACGACTCGCGGGCTTCGTTATTGTCGGCGTATTGGCGTTTTCGATGTAAAAGGCGCCAAAGCCGACGTAAAAGCACCTTTAATGACGGATTACGACAAGAGGAACTCGTAGGAGGAACAGGAGGAACAGTGGCGCAACGAAAGGCGTGCACTCGTTTTATGTTTTATTAGTGAATGTTTATTTCTTTTAATAGCTAACGCTCTGTGTGTTATCATAGACAAATATATACTCTATGGTGTTATTACCGAACCACGTATTGCGGAGCTGCGACGACCATGTGCTAGTTTTATTTCTTATTTTGTCACCCGTTCTTTCATGCATAAAGTACCTCAAAAGCAGTATTTCGTGTTGTGTTTGCGTCTAGCAGTAGTTAAGTGGCTTGTCTGTGCCGTACTTTTCAGTTCCTTGTTTGGTCTTTGTTGTTTTGTTTAGAGGGACGTGATTTAGCCAACAATAGCGTCGACGGGTGGCATCAAATTTTTTGCCTGATAGGGTGCATAATACTTTCGCATTAAAACGACCACCATGTCCAGCATGGAACCCGCGTTCTTGCATTTGACAGCACACGGCGCCAGCCTTCGCCCCCTCACACCCAGCGCTATAACGACAGCGTGCTCGTACGGTCTAGCGCCGAGCTAGGTAAAGGTAGTGGCAGTGACACGCGGTGCCACTCGAAAGGCTAAGCGTTTCACGCAACGTCAAGACCACAGCAATGCTCGCCAACGCCTTCTTAATTACAAACAAGATAACTTTAATTTATTCAGGCTCTGTGCCATCGCCGTAAGGTAGCGCAAAGTTCGTTAATTCGTTACCTCCGCAAGACTATGCTTCCCACTGTTCACTGTTACGAGCGCTCAAAATGGCACCTAGTTAGAGTTTTCGTAGTATGCTATATTAATGGCGGTGTTCTGTAGAGAGGCCCATAGGTATAGGAGATAAGCAGGTCGATTTATCCTTGTTATTCGGTACGCTCGGTGACAGGCAGTAGAACTGCGCCTATCCAGGTCACATTCAGGTGGTTTCAAGTTTCGAACCGAGTTCACCTTTAATTTGAAATAAAACTTACTCAGTTTTGTTTCGAATTCACCACACGTTTTCCTTTTTGCGGGTAGATGTAATATAGCATTGCAGGCTCTAAAGGCCGTTCTAGACTTTACGCGAAACGCTGGCCACTAAATATTTCCTGCTCTCACGGAAATCTCTGCACTGCACTCGCAAATTCCGCGTAAATGTCATAGACACGAAACTTCAAGCAGCCTCCAATGTCATGCCTTTATTCAGGATTCCCCCTAGACACTATTCGCACGTTCGCATCACGACAGCAAAGCCTGCGGCTTTCCTTGTGTGCCTGTACTAGATTTCGTTTTCTTCCATTTTTTTCTTTCTAAGCTATATATTATATATTCGGCCTGTTCGACTCAGCCCCATCTCCTCGGGGCTTTCTCGTAAATCTCAAAACCACCAACTTTGCACTCAAGGCTGAGCATGTGCTTTTCACAGATGAAATCGCTCCTCGAAAGAGACCACCTCAATTCTCTACGTTTGTACTTTTTTATGTAGGCTTATTGTTTTACAGTGCCAGTCGGGTCAAATGTTACTGCACATCTTAGCTTTTCTTAGCCATTCACGTCTACTTTCCTTCGTGTACACAGAGAATATTTCATGTGCATTTCTATCTCACCGAAAAATCCAGGAAGACGGAGAACTCTAGGGAGCGCTCGTAAATATATATGCGCTATCTTAAAAGAACTTTCACTTCATTTTAGTGCACTTTGTTTTTCGTTACATTTGCATTCCTTTTCGTACCCTCACTTTTTTACGACATCACAGGAACTTCAGAAATAGAGAGCGGTGACCTCCAAATGCAGTTTTCGTGTCTCCTGCCATTTGGGTGTTTCAAAACGCACACAAAATAGGAGCACTAAATAAGCGCAACACCTTTGCCATACAGACGCGGGTATACAACAAATCGCGCTATCATGTGCATTTTCCTTTATTTTTAACATTTTACTGCATCTGAAATCTTTCTGCCATTGCCGATATTTTTTCTTCTTTTTATCCTTTATATCCCAGTTTCTTTGTTTTTGTTGCTTCGCGCCATAATCACAACTTAGTTGATCTCGGTTAGGAAAACAACCTCGTACGTTTTATTCAAGACCTACTAGTCAGCCGCATCGCGTACGGAGCCCACTCTTTGCTTTAAAAAAGCGACATTCATAATGTTCTCATAATCAGTCGCCAAGTTTATGTATTACCACTAAAACCCCATTCGACAACTTCTACTGTCAAAATTTCGTCTATGGGAATTGGTAACAGATGGGATGAACGACGCGAGGACAATTATGTTAACCAAATATAACGACTCCAACTCCCACTCACTGGCTGTCATCTCCATGATCGCCGTGGCTATTAACTTACCGACACCAACAACCCCCGCCAATTCATATCACTGGAACTTTGGTCTTATATCGTCGCCCCATTTACAAAGGATACGCACCCCGTTCATAACCAAGGTCACCCAAGTCATCTGAACTAAACTGTGCTCCGTGATATTCAAAGCGTCTTCCGCGTACGTCATAACCGGAAGTACACGCTTGTTCTATAAAATAGAAAACTGGGGTACGGTGCAAACGTATTTGACAATGATAGAGAAAGCACTTTTTAAAGTTATTCAGCGTTTTGACGCCAATAGTTGTAATAAACATGGTTTTAAAAAAGTGGTGAAAACAGATTAGTATTGAGGGCTCATACGGGTAAGAATAAGCATGATATGACGATGATCATAAAAGAACACTATAAGGCTATGCATATAACCGACGGCTAGCGCTTGGAAGGGTCTTTCGTAATAACCCCCCAAAAAACCACTACGCTGAGACAGCCACGTTTCAACACAGTCTTTGCGTTTATCACCGACCACGAAAGAAACAGAAACAAATTTGGCTTTGCAATCGCAAGATAATTCGCTATAGCCCTATGAACATCCCCATGAACTCAAACATTGTCAAACAGCCTGTCGACCTTTCACCACCAGCTGCATCGCATCCTCAGCCCTCCACATTTCACAATTCATCCCCAAACGAATTGACACCGACATTATCTGGACCTCGGAACACCACCTCGCCCGCAGCACCTCACCATCACGGCCGGAAGGAGACCATTCTGTGCATCAAACATACAAAGATATACTTCAACATTACTGCCTCGAACGCCGCACTTTAGCACCACTCCAGCACTGGTCAACCAAAGAAAAACCAGCTGCCGTCGCCTTCAGACGAATACGGACCCCTCATCCATACCCCCTAGCCGACCTCCTACTCAGCAACGTGAAAAATGCGCCCAAAAAGTGCATGTTCTACCACGTGACCTGATTGTGCTCCCACACTCGACTCCTCCCAAGAACATTGGTGCCGGGAAAGCATGCCAGCCGAACCGGAACTGGGAGGTCCTGCATCTCCGGCTGGTGAACAGGGCCCACCAAGCGGCAACCACTCAGAAACTTCAGGGTTCAGGAGACTCTCCCACATAACGTGTCCTGAAAATGCATATTTTTGGTACAATTATCAGGATCATTTTCTCTCCTCTTCCATCATACTGGATATGAGCTGTCTAAAAAGAATCAAAGTTTACGAAAAGGAGCAGCTATCTCGCACGGTAAACTTAGACGCTGATAATGTTGACTACAATAAAAGGACAAAATTATCATTTGTAGCATGAATTAAACTCAAGAGGGTCTCGCAGTAGGAGGTCCTCTTAAGTCTTCGATTAAGAATCGTCAAATCGTCATTCTTTGTATCAAGGCACAAAGCAAGAATGCATCCGAAACCGTAGGAGTGGTTAGGGCGCATGGTATGAAATCATATGTTGTGGCAAATATTAAATTCGGACCTCAGAAAATAACATTAAAACATTCTTTCTTATTGGTAAAATTGGGCTGGAAAAGTATACCGAAAAAGAAGAAACAACTGCTGCCAAATAAGGGAATGGCCAGACGTAGTGATGTCGCCACTGTGAGCTGAGTTCGCCACGTTTGCATTTTTTTTCCATTTCTGAAGCGCAACACAGATTTTTGGGTAAATCATTCGTCAAGTGCGCCAGTAAACGCCTCATTAAAAGAAGCTAGGTACCCACTCGGTTCATGGTTGAGTCACATCAAGCACATCGTTTACGTGGTTTGGTAATTAACGCTGGTGACCAGGCACTGTACAACCGTCCTGCAATCTTTCAACTGTCCGTGGGTATCGCGCAAATTTATGCAGGGAAAATGGAATCGCTTGTCACGTGAAGTTCCTAGGCATGTCTTTTCTTTGTCTTCTATTTTCGTCCTCACCCTTTCTCTCACTCTACCTCCCCACCTTTGGTTCGGATAACACGTGGCGGAGATTTTAGAAAAGCCGCCATGTCACGGTAAGCCCGTGGAAAACTTCAATCCGCTTTCAAAGCTTTCGCACACTGCCGTACCAGCGGCCCCGTGTGCAACGCGCCGCCACTCCCGCCGTTTCTCGCGATTCTCCAATCTTTTTTTGTGTGCTATATGTTCTTACCTATCATTTGGGAGCTGCCCTCAAAACACCTCCTTACCCTCCATCCCTCATGCTCTTTAAACCTGTCCAGTCCCATTTCATTATTCTACAAAAGACAAGTATGTTCTGTGTTCAGCAGACTCATTCGCGTTCCTTTTACCTTTGAAAAGGAGTACTCGTGGATTCAAATGTCGCAGTACTGCCGCATTCTCACAAAAGTTTCTTAGAGCGAAAGTCTTTCTTGTGCTACCAAACCCGAAAACGCACGCGCAGTCAGGCTTCACGCGTTCATTGACGAAATGTTCGTTGGGCTTGCGGGAGATTTGAACGTGCACGTAGGACAACCCAGTGCGACCGGACTGTTGTCGCATGTAGTCAAGCGGTTTTGGTTGCTGTGATACGCAAACTGTTGGCTTTGGTTGCTGTGATAGCCTGTGATTTAGCAGGCATTCTGAAGTAATGTATGGAAGCCTACCATTGTCCCTGAAGAAAAAAGTATATGACAGCGGCATCTTATGGGTACTCTCTTACGGGGAAGAAATTTGGAGGCTCACTAAAAGCGTTCAACTGCAATAGAAGACTACTCAGCGAGCAATTGAACGGTAGATTATAGGTGTAACGTTAAGGGACAAGAACAGAGCAGAGTGGGTAAGGGAACAAACGCCTGTTAAGGATATATTAGTAGAAATTAATAAGAAGAAACGGGTGTGGGCGGGGCTTGTAATGTGAAGGCAAGATAACCATTGGTCATTAAGGGTAACAGAGTGGATCCCTAGAGAAGGCAAGCATGGCAGGGGGCGGCAGAAAGTTAGATGGGCAGAGGAGAAGGAGGAGGAAAAACTTTATTTGCGGAGCATGTCAGTGCTAAACGCACTGGATGAGAGTGGATCCCTCTTCACAGGATTCCATATGTTGTCTTCGCCCCCTGGCCCCTGGTAACCAGCCGTAGCTGATCCTTCAAGGCGGGGCTGGACAGCAAGATCTCCCATCGCTCCCTAGGGGTGAGGGTGGGGTTCTTAGTGGAGTAGTTGCGGATGCGGGTGGGTGTTTTGGGCTCACGTCGCACTCTGCTATCATGTGGCGAAGAGTACCGAGCTGCTTGCATAACGGGCAGGTCTTGTCGTACTGATTTGGAAACATGGTATTTAGTAAGCGAGGGTGAGGGAAGGACCCTGACTGAATCTATCGATACAGTACTTGCTGCTCCCGCGTGAGTTCTGGGTGCGGGGCAGGGAGTTTCTGTCTGTCCTCTCGATAGTGCCGCACTACCTCTCTGTCGGTAGGCAGATGAGATCAACAAGGTTGCGGGGATAAATTGGAGGCAGTTAGCGCAGGGCCACGATAATTGGACATCTATGGGAGAGGCCGTTGCCCTGCAGTGGGCGCAGATAGGCTGATGATGATACCTAAACAGTAGTATATTTGCGACGTGGGAGGCGAATGAACAGCCCCATGTTTGTCCGTCAGGATCAAACTAATTCTTCAAAGATTCGTTTAGCTGATTAGTTAATAAGTGTCCAGCCTTGGTGGTGATCTTTCTTCGCGGTGTTGTAGGGCAGTGAATTTTTGTTTCCTTCTCTTCCGCATTTTCCTGCCACATATTTTAGATATCGTTCATGTGCGCTGCAGTTCAGAAATAGTGTGGCGCAAAATTCATCAAATATTTGTATTGGTTTAAAAATTAGGCAACAATAAGAAGGCATACAACGGAGCACGGTCGCAATGTCTTGTTTCACGGGCTGTTTGGCCGAAGAAAGAAACATTCTGTTTCGAAGCCGGCCAATTTCGCTAACCGGGATCAGGGTATGAAGAACGCAATCTCGTTCGATTAGTAGAAGCTTTCGTTTCCAGTAGGATAACGTACGTCCCCCCTTTCCTACACCTCAAAAAGTACGAAGAAATCAAAATTGATGCCCTCATTAGGCGGGCTTACAAGTATGACGTAAGAATACCGATTCGTTTCGAGGCACTCGGGCTTTACAACACCCTGAGTGAACTTTAGAGGCCCAACGGCTAGCTCTACGAGAGCGACTTAGCTATAGACAGACGGGTCTGCATATTATCAGCTCCCTGGGGATCCTTAACGCTCTAGCCAGCACACACAAGACACCCTTGGCTCCTGAAG
The DNA here is from genome assembly GCF_048455015.1 of Haemaphysalis longicornis. NCBI lineage: Eukaryota > Metazoa > Arthropoda > Arachnida > Ixodida > Ixodidae > Haemaphysalis > Haemaphysalis longicornis. The sequence continues at coordinate 171,647,567 of NW_027526295.1, forward strand.
TGCGCCAACACCTTCACATCTCCCCGATTCCTGAAAAAATGCACCCGGTCCAAAATCTGAACTCAGACAGACAAGGGCGAAGGCCCTGCTCAAGTGATCTGTAAATTTGGAGTACGTGGCTTGATGCAATGGCCCCGGCGATAGTCAATCTACAGGGTAATTTTATCAGCTCCGGGTCTATCCGCATGAGAGAACTGAACGTGAGCGAAAAGACAGCCATTCACTTTGCAATCACGGCCTCCGCAAAACTAAAATTGGTGGAGAACGACTCAAAGTCTGCTCTTATAAATTACGCAAAGGGGCGCAAGGTGTCTGCAATACAAAGGACTCGACTTCAACATATTCAGCGGTCCAGCAAGATGTGTCTAATATGGGCACCTGCGCACTCCGGGTTGGCCGGGAACGAAGCCGCGCACGATGCTGCTTGAGGATATTCGATCCGAGCTGGTGACGACCACACCGCTCACTCGCTTCGCTCTTCGAGCACGGATCGGCTCGTGTCCTATAGACACATCCCTAATCACTACAGGCTAGAGCAGGCCCGCTTCTCCTCACCTCCTCCTACAAATAGTAAACGGCCATCCGCGGAGTAGCGACTTTTTCAAATGAACTCCTACCCGACCCGGTTGCGTACGGTCACTGCTACACATTCTGACAAGTAGCACTGGCGTAAGGACAGGGCAGACGTAGCACACATGCTCTGGGCCTGTCCGCAAGCGGCTACTTTACATCGCAACGTTGCTAGTGTAGAGAAATGGGAGACCGTATTGCCCAGCTCCGACCCAGCAGATCAAGTCTGGGCCATTAAGCTTTCCGAAGACGCTGAGCGAGTGCAAGGGCTCGTGACCGACGTCTAGAATTATTGGCTGTCACGTAATAAAGTTATTAATGCATAGCATTCTTTGCCGAGTACGCCCAAAGCCAGGTCCGTGTAACGCCCTTCATTTTCACAACAAATGCACATTTCGCGAAAGTTCCACCTTATTATAGCCCAAATGGAGATAACTGGTACAACAGAATTTTCAAAAAAAAGAAATAACAATATTTTAAAAATACCGAAAATGGCGGACCATAAAACCCACAGTATTTCCAGAAAAATACAGATAGCGCGGTCGTTCCTCCTTTAATTGTTCTAATACCGTAAATGGAGATAACTGGTCGAACCTAAATTAAAAACGCATAAATAAAAATATAAAATAATCCTGAAAATGGCGAACCATGTAACGCCCTGCATTTCCACAAAAATGCCGATTTCGCGGAAGTTCAAACCTAAATCATTATAATGGCATTAATAGAGATAATTGGTAAAACAGAATCTTGAAAACCATAACATAAGAAAATATAAAAAATAATGAAAATGGCGAACAATATAAGGTCCTGCATTTCCGCACTTATGTACATCGCGGGGAACCTCCGCCTTTAGTTGTAATTTGTTGAACATAATTTTGAGAAACAAAAAAATGAAAACACAAAAACACACTGGAAATTGCGACCTGTGTAATGCCCGGCATTTCCACAAAAATGCAGATTTCGCGGAAGTTCCCGCTTTAATCGTTATATTAGCGTAAATGCAGATAATTGGTCGAACATAGTTGTGAAAAGCCTTGGAAGAAGAAATGAAATAAAAAATAGCGGAAAGGGCGAACCATGTAAAGCTTCGCATTTCCACATAAATGCAGATTTTTCGGAAGCAACATCTGTAATCGGTACAATAGCGTAAATAGAGATAATTATTCGGACAGAATTTACAAAAACCAAACAAATTAGCTGTAAACAACTCCTACTCTAGACAAGAACGCTACGCTACACACAAGAACGCCACGCATTAGTAGAACATTCTCTGAAGTGCTGCAGAGTTTTTTTCTCTGTGTCTTCCTTTCCGCTGTCGCGTACAATAGCAACTTTGCGGATAAATTGCGTTTGTATTTCGCACAAGATCGCTACACTGTGGCATTTAGCACGGGAGTAAAAGTGAGCCATCTACAATCTCTGAAAGAAGTAGTGCCACCACGACGAGTTAACTAAAAATTGAAAAAATTAGAATTCTCTTCAAGGTTCCTAAAATGGAAAGTTGTCCTCTTGCGAAAAAATCAGAGGTTCACCGCTGGACAGGTTGCTCCAGGCCGGACAGGCGCATCTCCAAGATCGCTCATTAGATCGTCCAAACGCACGTGTCCTGCTAAGCGGTAACGTCAACCGAAGATTAATTTTGGCCCCTACCATCCTCATGCATGGGGTCACCGCCATCGCTGGAGGTAAATGTCAACGTCATTTGAGCCGCCGGTTTCTTTTACAACGAATAGAAAGGATGCACAGAGAGAACGACAACCATGTGGACAAATGGGTTGATGGCTGATTGTGAGCATACAAGAGAGAGAGAGAAAGAGAGAAACATCCCTCTACTAAAGAAGCTTCAACAAATGTCTCTTCCTATAACAGCATCCGCCGTCCCAGCAAGGTCGTTTCCTCTCGTCTTGTTCGGGCACAAGGACGTGTCTCGCATCGGCTCCGTCGGTTATGCTCAATTGTGCCGAAAGTTTCCCGCGGACCCAGGAGATTCTATTACCACGAGAAACAGCTCGACCCAGGGAACACGCCGATACCAAATTTTGGTGAGGCGACTCGACTTTTCACCGATTTTTGGTGATTGGAAGACCTCGAGCATGGCCCGGGAGCTAAGCCTAACCTAGGCTTAGCACGACTTCGGGCCGGCGCGCCCGCCGGCCGCCAGCCAGAGCCCCACAGCCGTCGCCGCATCGCGGAGCATGGAGTCTGCGATGGACACGGATCATGCGCCAGACCGAGAACAAGCAGAGCCCCAGAATTTCCACATGCACCTGGACCAGCGAGACGGCCGCACCGTAATCGCGGTCGCCGGTGAAGACCTACAAGAATGCGACATTGCGGGGTGGACCCTCGCCGCGCGGCGCCCGACGACATCGCACAGGGACCCTCAACCGCCACGTGCAACCGGTGAGTCTCCCGCCAAAAGGCACGAACCTCGTTCCTCAAAAGCCCACTTTGTGAGAAGAGTAACTGCTACTATGACGAGGGCGGCTCGTATGCCTGCCAACATTCCTAGGGACGAGCACAAGATTATAGTACGACCTAGAGGCGGGCTCAACACCGGCCGCGTGGAAGCCACAACTCTAATGACGGCCATAATGGCGGCTACAGGCATAGCGAGAGACAAAACCCTGCAAGATACTGTATGTGCTAACGCGGCACAAAATATCAGTGTTGAGCACCCCAAGCGAACAGAGAGCGGTGAAATCCGCCCAACTCCGAACGCTCAACATAGGGGACCAAAGCTACGAAGTAAACGCTTACCACGCGGCGCCCAACGGCACAGCCAAAGGCGTAATTTACAATATCGCGGCAGCAGACACGCCGGAAGAAATAAGAGCTAACGTAATGAATCAATGCAACCCCATGGCGATCGACGCACACCGAATAGGAGACTCGCATGCCGTCATCGTCCTGTTTCAAGGTCACAAAGTCCCGGCAACGGTGAAATACGGCGTGGTCTTACTCCGCTGCAGCCTTTACCGCCAACACCATCAGGTATGCCGACAGTGCGGCAAAACCGGGCATCGTCAAGACGTATGCCCTTATCCTCAAACGAAAATATGCTTCGCATGCGGAAAGCCCAATCCAGGAGAGAATCACGAAGAAGAATGCAAGCCTCACTGCAAGCTGTGTAGTGGCCCGCACCCCACAGGGGCACCCGGCTGCTCAAACCGATTCAAAATGCCATACTTAGTCAAGAAACGACGCTGGGAACGCGCGCAGCCACCCCCACCGCAGAGCGCACGTGCACCGAGCAGAAACCCCGCCAATTTCCCACCTCTCGAAACTCAAGGTCAACGGGAGATGAGCCGCAGCTGCACGCGGCGAAACCCCGCCCACCAGGATCGCTCGGCCTCCGGCAGGCGCGAAAGCCGCAGCAGAAGCGCTCGGCGCGGTAGCAGAAACGGTCGCAAAGCGTCTCGCTCCTGTGAAAGGGTTAAGTGGTCGGACGTAGTTATGAACCCCAAGCAAGGCACCAGCCCGCCAAAGCAGCACAAGACCGCGATGCAAGCCCTGCAAGAAGAGAACACCGAACTCAAGGCAGAGATCAGACGTCTGGATCAGCGCCTCGAAGAGGCGTTACGGCACCTTCGCAACCCACCGCAGCAGCAGCGGGAGCAACCGAAGGCAGCAGCAACCGCTCCGCAACCGGAGTGGGAACAAGGGAGAGTTCCCCGGCCCCAGTCCCTCACGCCGCGGCATCAACAACCCCCACAGCACACAGCGAGAACACAGGCAAGTCCCCAGCCTACCTTCCAAGTCCCACAAACGAGCAAGCATGCCCCCAAACAAGAAGCAAAGCCTGCACCCTACCCAACCTCCCCCGAGGAGAGCATGGAAGAACAAGAACCCCCCCCCCCCCAGCCTGCCAACGATGAGACCGAACCCCGCTCAACCAGCGGGATAAGCTCTGCTGTGCGCCTACGTAGGTGCACCGAGAGAATTGATCGCCTCGAAAAAAGAATGGATGCCTTCGAGCACCGAGTGAATGCCCGCTTCACCGCCATAGAGTGCCGCCTGGACGCGCTCCAAGACTTCCTATATCGCAAGCTAGGCCATGAAGATGACGCAACAGAAAAGCGCAACCCCACCACCTCCCCGCAAGCATCAACATGGCCCGAAGACCCGCAAACACAGGCCTGAAAATATGGCAGTGGAATGCCAACGGGTTTCGCTGCCGAAAGGCGGTCCTCCAACAACACCTACAAAGCATCGACTCACCGCCCGACATCATCATGGTACAGGAGACCCACACGGAGAGTGCACCGACCCTGCCTGGTTACCGAGCGCACGCCAGCCCTCCGAGCGCGAGAGACTGTGGCAAGGGGACAGCGCAGGGAGTGTGTACTTTCGTGAAAAAGGGACTCACATTCATCAAGCATGACCACTTCCTCGACCGCAGCACCATAGAACACTGCGCGACCGAGGTGGTGGTCGGCAAGAAACGACAGGAAACCCTCCTGCTCGTCAACATTTACAGCAATCCAACGCACCGGCAACAAAAGTTCAAAGCCCTGTTACACAAAGCGACACGCACGGCAGCAAACGAAACAATAGTTATCGGAGGCGACTTCAACGCCCCGCACAAAGAGCTGGGATACAGCCGCACAACCACCAAAGGGAGAGATCTTCTCGACGAAGCCAACGCTGCAGGATACACCCTCTACTCGGACCCAGAAACCTCCACCCGCATCGGGACCTCCACGACGAAAGACACGAACCCGCACTTGACATTCATCCGACTGTCAACCAAGACTAAGGGAGACATCACGTGGGCCAATACGGGCTGCAACCTGGGAAGCGACCACTACATCCTGGAAGTCATAATCCCAACAAGTGTACAGCATACAACCGCACCACGCCGCCAGCACAAACTCACCGACTGGACACAATTCCGCAAGACCCTAGAAGATTCCCATCAACTGCAAGACATCACAGACATTGAAGAGTGGACGTCAGCCGTCAAGCAAGCGGCGACTGAAGCCACCACCGAAATCGACACTGACGAGGACATCATCCAAGTCGACAGCAAATTAGCCCACATGATCGAAGCTCGCAAATCGCTACAACGCTGATGGAAACGACAGAGACATAACCGCAAGCTCCGAAAGAAAGTGGCCGAGATAGGACGAGCCATCGAAAAGTACAGCCAAGAACTGTGTACCCAACAGTGGTACGCCATGTGCAGCGCCGCCGACGGTCAACTACACAAGGACCAGACATGGAAGCTCCTCCGCCAACTCCTGGACGAGACATCGACGAGGGGTTGCCAACAACACAGGCTCTCCCAAACCATGCACGCAGCACTAAAGGAGTTGGGAGAAGAAGAGACAGGCAAGCGCATCAATGCAAAATATCTGCCCAGTACCCCTGCAGAACAGCACGAAGATTACCAAGAAACCGACAATCCAAACCTGGATAAAGACATCGAGGAGTGGGAAGTCCTGGCCGTGCTACAGGAACTCAACTGTAAGTCCGCAGCCGGTCCCGACCAGATCTCCAACAAAGCCTTACGAAATCTGAACGACGGGGCCATCACGGCCCTAACGAAATACTACAACCGCTGCTGGCAAGCTGGCAAGCTACCGTCGCAGTGGAAAACGGCCCGGACGGTGCTCATACCCAAACCCGGCCAACCCCCCAGCATAGACCACCTCCGCCCAATCTTACTAACGTCATGCGTGGGAAAGGTGCTCGAGCACGTACTACGAAACAGGTGGCAACGTTACCTCGAGCAAGAAGGCCTCTATCCGGACACCATGCTAGGGTTCTGGGAGAAGCTCAGTACCCAAGATGCTATGCTGTTACTACAACACGAAGTCCTCGACAAGACAGTCCCCACCAGAGACAACAGAGCAGTGCTCGGCCTCGACCTCCAGAGCGCCTTCGACAAGGTGAACCACTCGGCCATCTTGAAGCAGGTCTCTCGGTTAGGAATGGGCCAACGCACCTACAACTACATCCGGGACTTCCTGTCCAGTCGAACCGTCAAGATCCAGGCGGGAAACCTGCAACTCCAAGAACGAGCGCTGGGCAGCATAGGAACTCCACAAGGCTCAGTAATATCGCCATTACTCTTCAATTTGGTCATGATTGAAGTGGCCAACCGCCTGGTCTCGAAGGTCCCGCAAGTCCGCTACACAATATATGCGGACGACATCACGCTGTGGGTCTCCGGGGGCAGCGACGGATACCATAGAAGAAACGCTACAAGCCGCCATCAACACCATTGAAAGCCACCTTGCAGACACGGGCCTTAAATGTTCACCACAGAAGTCAGAACTCCTCATCATCCCACAACCGGGAAGATACCGTAAACAAGCCGCCCAAGGCGCAGAAAAGATCACATTACACACAAGCGATGGCACCGTCATCCCAAGAGTCACGATGCTCCGAGTGCTCGGAATGTTCCTCGAAGCAAGCAGAGGTAACGGAACCACAGTCGACAGACTGGTGACCAAACTGGGGGCGGCTACACGCCTCATCAAGCGCGTGGCCAACCGGCATCGAGGCATCAAAGAGACAAGTCTCCTCCGGCTGGTCCAATCATTTGCAACAAGCCCCGTGTCTTACATCGAGGCCTTTCACGGCTGGAAGGCCCACGAACGAGACAAAATCAACGCTGCAATACGCAAGACCTACAAGGCTGCCCTAGGACTCCTCAATTGCGCCAGCACGGCCAAACTACTTGAGCTGGGCGTCCACAACACCCTAGAAGAAATTGCGGAGGCCTAGCGGACAGCCCAAATAGAACGCCTCAGGAGGACTAAGACGGGGAGGAACATACTCACCAGACTGGGCTTCTCAGAGGCAGAAACACCGCAAACACAGGCAGCCCCCTCCCTACCGGAAGGCGCCAGGCGACGACTCCAAGTCTCACCAATGCCCAGGAACGTCAACCCAGCCAACAACCCGGGAAGACGCGCAGCACGAGCAAAGACCCTTACAGACACATACGCTGCCGACACCGGGGCCCTCTTCGTCGACGCAGCAAAATACCCACATAGACAAGACACCTACGTGGCCGTGGTGGTCAAGGCCACCACCGGTGAAATCTGCAACGCCTGCAGCGTCCGAGCATCGTCGGCAAGCCAGGCGGAAGAGATGGCCATAGCGTTGGCACTCACGGATCCCCGATGCTCCACAATCCTGAGTGACTCGCGCTCAGCCATCAAGAACTACGCAACAAACACGGTGTGCAGCGAAGCAGTGAAAGTGATACGGTGCAGTGAAGTGCGTAAACCAGTGCGCGACGCAGTGCCCACCACCCATCTAAGGTGGTTCCCGGCACACACTACCACAGACAGCAACGGGTGCAGTAGCAGCAACCCCAACCGTAAGGAGACGGCGGACGCCGCCGCGCGAACTCTCACCAGATGCGCGACGACCACCACCTCCCTCGTCTCAACGGCTGGGGCGGACTGCGAAGACTGTGAAAGGTGTGGTGCAGTGAACGCCGACACAGGCGACCGAGACGACGAAGAAAACGATCCCATACAAGAGTATGCAGAAGTGCTGGGGTGGTACAGGTACGGTCGTCGGACCATGCCCCCACCCCACCCTAAACTCACGCGAGAACAAGCAGTGCTTTATAGGCAGATACAGACGCGATCAGTGCTGACTCCGGCGCTCGCGCGCCACGTGTGCCCGGAAGTGTTCCGCAGCGACGTGTGCAGTGTGTGCAACAACTCTAAGGCGACCCTGACCCACATCTTGTGAAACTGTGAACTACACCCCACAGAAGCGGCAGCATTCCCTGGACGGCTGCCAGAAGACATACAAAGAGCAGTGCATTCACACGAACTAGCAAGTCAGCTACTGGCAGTCCAGCGGCTCGAGGTGGCTCTCTCCCGGCAAGCGCGAGAGACTGAGCCTGCGGGTGGTCGAGGACACGTCCCCAACGGCCATCTGCGCACTGGTCCAGCGTAGGCTGGGGAGGCAACATCACGAAGACGCCATAAACAAAGTCGGGTGGCGGGCGACCCTGCGTGGTCCCCCAACCACCTCCGCAGGACATTTTCAATAAAGTTCATTTCTCTCTCTCTCTCCCAGCAAGCGAGCGCACGTTTCCGAAATGACTCTGTGCAAAGCCAATATAAATGCCAGAACAGGATCGGCATCTGACCCAATAATGGCAGTCCCGATTATAGAATTGAGAATTGTAATGATCGCTGCCGCATTTCTGGGGCATTTTATGTCTCATGCCCAAGTAACTTAGGAGTACTCCGACCTTCCCTGTGTCTTTATTACACAGGAGGTGTCTATACGCGAGCTTTCGCGGGAAAGCCAACATGTAGAACCGTGAGCATCCACCATCACGAGAAATGGTTAAAAAATCCCGTGTGAAGTACACTACTCACCGAAGTTAAACCAAGTACCAAGCGACAACCAGCCGGCTACACTACAGAATGAGATATCAAAAGGACGTGTTAATGACAGCTTTGTGGTCATTAGTGCCGTGACCTGTGTGACTTAACATGATGCCAACATGCTTGAAATCCCTCTCAACTTCTCGTATCTGATCCCATTTGCACAAGATGGAAACTTAATCGCACGGAAAGATGGGTTTGTCGCCTGAAGGATGACAATATGAAGCGAAAACTCTTGAGGCACTTCAAGCTTATTAGAAGGGGTGCCCCCTTTCATCACGGAGCGGAGACATTGAAAAATGTGGCGTTTCTTCTTCCCGTCTCACAAGGCGCCGCCTCCTCCTGAATGATCATCTTTGCTTTTCGTCGCCGTTTCTCGCTTCTCCAAAGCAAATCGTATTTCAAGTCTCAGCAGGCCTTACGCAATGCACAAGGTTAAGACCGTTCTATACACTACAAATTCACCTGCATATTCGCTGCTCTGGCGCCGCTCGTGTGGCAAAGCAATCTATTTTCGGTGCGGCGGCAAATTTCGAAATGTTAAGCGGCGGCCGGGAAAAGTTCCGCCATTCCAAACTTTTGGCAATTTTCAGCAGCAACGTAAAAATTGCTCGCGTCTCTGCTTACTTCGAGGCACATTTCTTCGAAAGAGGATGTTTTTCTCTCTTCTCTTTCCCGCCCACACTCTTCCCTCCCGTTCTCGCTCCTCCCACAATAAACACGGTCGATATTTGCTCAAGTCAATTCAATTTTACCGCGTTGCACGGCTCGCGCGCCCTCTGCTAGAACTTTTTGATACTATTAGACTTCTTGGAATTCCGCAACGAGGACTATTAGGTCGCGCGAGCGCTTCTTCTATTTCTGGGTCAAACATTTTTTTCAAGGCGTATTTTTTTATTTACTATTGCACAAATTAAGCACCTGTATATTTTTAATTAAAGTAATACTGTAGACACAACTTGTGCATTCATGTTTTGCCTCAAACATGCCTAATATTTCTTTCTGCAAAACAATACTCACAAGTATGAAAATTGCCACCAGATTTTCCGGTTTGGAAACGCTTTCCTATATAAAGTTCTCGATCAAGAATTCTTATGAACTTGTGGCCGGACGGCTGAAGGACCGACAGACAGACAGACAGACAGACAGGCAGGCAGACAGACAGACAGGCAGGCCATATTTTCGTCTTTCAGTAACCCAAAAAAAAAAACTATCGTCTCTAAAATAGAGCGTTCTGCCGTACGAGTGGCGCCGAAGCAGCGAATTTGCAGGTAAAGTGGCATCATGTATAACGGTCTTCAGGAAGGGTACTTGTCTAACGAGGCATCCTGCATCACAGTGGGACTAATTTCACAAAGATTCCCGTTCGTGGGGATTCGAAGACTGAGGCAGGTGGCGGAGAACTATGACAGCCTAAACCACGTTGGCGTCGTCCGGACAACGAATATTTGTCCGGGTCCTAAAATATTTTTTTCTTGCCGCTTCTCAACTTTACGTCACCCCATCCCTGTATCTGTGTCTCCTTCTCTTTCTCTTGTCGATGTCTGACTCTTCCTCCTCCTTTTGTCCCGGCATTTCTATTGCGGCTAAAAGATTGCCTGCTTCTCCAAGAGTCGCTATAAAGAGTGATTTTGCAGTACTAAAAACAACAACACGATAACGATCGTGTCGACGACTAAATCGTAAGAATTAAGATAGAAGAGAAAATTACAAGAAACAACCAACAATGGTAACGTTCCATTATGTGCGCCAACGATGGCGATTACTTTGGTTGTAAAAGAAAATAGAAACATTTTCTTACCCCCTCATCTGTACACTCGTCCCCAAAAGTAACCACGAATTGTTTCACGCTGTTCGTGAACTCCAGGCCACAACTAACTCTACGCGTCGTGTGCAAAGCGTGCAGTAAATGCACTGACCCGCGCCTTTTTTTTTCTTTCAGAAAACATCATGTGTCACGGACGTTTATGGTGCACTGAGCAGAATGAACCGCTTTCCAGACTCAATGACTGCGAAAATAAATGAATATGCAAAAAAGTACGAAAAGCGCAAAAATGTAGAAACGTTATTTACAGCCCGGTGCTCACCCTTAACCTAACCCAGAAGCAGGAATAGTTTGTCTTCCACGGTGCGATGGTTGCCAGATCTGCGGTTACAACTCCCGGAAATGCGAGGCAGTGAAAGCTGAAGGCCATTTATTACCTTCTGGACGCTATGCACAAACAATTGTTCTTCCTTTTCGCGGGTAGTTGTCTGTTTTTATTACCATCAACTTTTACGTATTGCTTCGTTTTATTTTGTTGCTCGTACGAGCATGGGTGGCCAGGGAAACGTCCATTGTCGGAAGGAAGAAAAATCAGAACGAAGGAAGGGAAGAGAGGGAGGAAAATACTGTAAAGAAAGGGAGCATCAGTTATTTAAAAGTAATAATGGAGCAAAGAAACAGAGAGGAAGGAAAGGAAGGCAATAACTCTCAGAAAGCACAGCAAATGTTTCTCATTTATAAATATAAATTTACACTTTTCTCTTACTTTTGTAGAAGCCATTCGGTATTCTCTTTCGTCATATGCAAACCAAGACTACTCAATGGGACAAGGTAAAAGTCACGATACTTATTCTTTGCATTCCAGATCGAACATGATATTTTTATCGAAGTGCCGCTCAGCCAACAGTCAATTAAATTCTGCCGCTGTAGAACTCTGCCAACATTTTGCTCAAGATCGAAAGTGAAATTCCCAGTCTTAATTGATTATGGCCCCCCAAACGCCTCAACTTTGAAGCTTTTGCAGTAAATACTTTCTGAACTCATAAGTGTAAGGTGGTTGCTCCGCAATTACTTTACACTTTTGCGAGCTTGTAGTGAAGAAAAAGTTACAATATCTCTTGCATTTTTTTTATGGAAGACAAAATCCGCTACTTGTCCAGCCCTCGACGTAATTAAAATTCTCACGTGGCCTAAACTATTCCGTAGCCTTCCACTACGGCGTGCTTCACAGCCCGAGACTCCCATCGACAATCCGAAACCCCGTTTTGAATTTTCTCCTTCTTTAGATTGGCAAAGTTCGTTATCTATACTGGCAAGTACGGGGTGGATTTTCTTTAGGGCCTTGTCTGAAGCTTGTAATATTTTCCCCCTCTTTATAGCCCTGATTTCAAGTTTTATATGCGTTTTTGCCGCACGTTGTAATTGACACAAAATTTCTTTCTTTGGCGAAGGGATTGCTGTTAGGTACAGTCTTTGTCAAAATTTCCTCGGCCAAACCTATAGTGCGCAGGCCGCAAAAAAATCAATATACAAGCTGACGTCTCGAGCGAGATGAAACGTTTTACGCCGGGAAGCCAGAGAAAACATCTTTCTATCCTACTGTCATAAAACATTTCTGTCACATTTAAAGGTAAACCTTATTCTTTGAATTTTTCGTGTTCTAGAAGGCTTGGGATTGGCGTGAAAAATTTTGACAAAGGGTGTTTCCCATCGTAATATCATCGTTGTAGTCGCCATAATCGACAGCATCCTTCGCTTCGAAATGTAATCGAAGTCCTTCCTTACCATAAATGATAGCATATCACCCCCTGCTCACATTATTCACGAGAGGGAAAAAATGGGCGGGTAACGATTCTCATTCCTCTCGAGCGGTATCATGCAGACAAAAGTGTTTAAGTAAGTGCTCTAGTGGTTACTCAAGCTTTAAAACTCATCAGCTTCAGATTCTGCCATTTTGTCGACACCTTGCTTCTACTCAAAATAAAAACTTGCAATTTGTTTCTGCTCCCCTTGTCTCGTGTGTACTGAGGCAGTGGCGCTTATATTTGCTTCGACTCCGGGTGTTACGGACGACTGCCACCCGTGGAAACCATGCGCAGAGCTCGACTAGGCTCGCCTCTTACGCGTCTCGCAAGCAAGAACATGAATCCCAGAAGTGTCGGTGCGAGGGTTGAGTACACGCCAGTGCACCGGGTACGAGTCGGCGAGTCAATACAGGCAGGCCTCTGCTCTCGACAAACAAGGTCTGGCGCGACGGCCTGCCGCCGTAAAACACACTCGTTCCCATTGCCGCCAGTAGAGTGCGCACTAATGCCAATATCGCAGCTCCTACCTCCAACTAATTTCCTTTCCGCTTCTGTACCTTTTTGTTAGTTCTATTTTTTTTTTGTTCGCCCTCTTATTTTATTCAGAGGGAAATATTTGACGGCTGTGAACGAGTATTTTCCCACACATCCGCGCCCAAAGAAGCTGCCTTTTTATCATTCAGCGGCATCGCGGTCCCCATAAGTTCTAACGATGTTTGCGCCTCCGAAGCAGGAACGCGAGGAATGCTATTTCTTGTTCCTATTTGCATCAGCCGATCTTGATCTTTTTTATGCCTTGATAATCTTTCCACCTTCCTATCTTTCTCTTGATCTTGTTCCGATTGATAGTAAACTGTGTGTGGGAAATGAACAAGTGAAGACGCCTTCCCCCCCAACAGCCCCAACACATACCACGTAGAACTGCCATGACTGTTGTGGATGCGCAGAGCTACCGCCCGGTTTAGCTCTCCGAGGTTTCTCTCAATTGTTCTTACGTCTACTCCCGTGGCCGCCATTATCACCGAAAGACGACTTCGAACGAACTGAAATTCATAAAGCGTGGCGTCAAAACAAACTGTCAAGCTTCAAATGTTTGGTCGGCTACACAAGAAGGTAGGTAACATGAATGGTACTGGCTCGGCAAGCCCTGAAGGTGATGGTTTTACACCCAAGTTACTTGTATAGTGGTTTAAACTCCGCTGGCACAAAACAATCATAACGCCGAATGGCTCCCAAAATTTGCAAGGAGAGGTTCGATCGCTCGGTTTTACTCCTTCTAAAAGGTGACAATCGCGCTACTGATGACGTTTCGGCCAAGCTTATTAGGGCAGCACGGGTAACCTGGGTTCGAGCTTTTCTTCGGCCTCTTTTTCTTGCAATATCGTTGCTACTGCTGCCCCTTGCGGGACATTTCGGCACGGCTTCTTCAGCGGATGAGCCGGATCATTGCCGCAATTAGCCTGTTTTGATCGGATACCCTGCCGCCATGTGCTGCGGTGTTCCACTGAAGGGTGATTTCAGAGAAGACTGAACAAAAGGTGGCTAGTCAACCTCTTCAACTTGCTTCAAAATTTGTTAAATTCTTGCCTGATTTTTCCAATGTTGACATTCAGCAATATTCTTCTAGGACAAAAATTTCCATAACTACAATAAATTTTGGAACGCGACAAGGTGGACCCCCCCCCCCCCCGTGCGGACCGGCCGACTTTAGCGACGTCTAGCTACAAAAATAACCATAAGGGGCAATTCGTAAATTTTATGCTCAATTTAAGCCTACCGTACATTTCAATAAAAAAAGCTTTACCGCTGACAAAAACAAATATTTCGCAAGAAAATGTTGAATTCGGCTCAGAACGCAATTTTGTTCGAACTTTGAGCCTAAATATTACAAAAAGTACTTAGGTTACAACCTTGAATTTTACTCACGTGTGCTCTTTGTAGGTCGAAACAAACGCACCGAACAATATAATTGTATACTGAACGGTTAAGACGCAACGGGCACGCCAGCAAAAAAAAAAAAAAAAAAAAACTGTAAACCCAAATTTCAAAAGCCAAGATACAAAAACCCATCTTCAATATTTCTCAAATTCTCCCTGAAGGTAGACCTTTAATGTGGCTGCATTATCATCAAAAACACGCTGCATCATTTTGGTCCTTAAGCGCGTACAACGCGAGAGAGGAGCCCTCCTCCGCGGTCTCCACGACGTTCTGTAGTGACTACCCTCAGATTGGTACAAGTTATGTATCTTTTGTATAAAAGGCAAATGGTCCCTTTACGGATACCATAAAAAAGAATTTGACAGAAAAAATTCATGTTTAATGTCCGCTTCGGCATCATAACAACCAATCTGCGCGACATTTAATCTCTGAACTGGGGGGGGGGGGGCGGGCGAGGACGACAAATTGTTAGCTCAAGCACTGTAAGCGCTCTTTCACTTTTTGTGACTCTCCCAACATGTTGATCGCTTTGGTTAGAAGTAGAAGCACTTTACATATGTCAATACTGGAGTTTGTACACAACGAGAATGGAGCCTTGTCAGCTATTCTCTTCACGGTGTAAGCAGACAGTAAATAGGGGTATAGCTGCGTCCTTAATATAAACCTGATTCTTTTGTACAAAAAGCAAGGTATCACAGCCGACATGAAATAGAGAGAACACAGTAGAAAAATGGTGGTTCCGAAGGTAACGTTTGACGCCATAAACAACCGATCGTCAGCCTATGAACATTGTATGCTCCTGTGTAGCGCCTGCCTGGCTAACGTTGCTAGATATATAAGGTATTTAGTTTCCATAAATGGCCATTCTGCATGTAGATCCCATGTACTTGCTTCTGATCACTTAAATTTTACGCCACATGTGCCAGGACTGAATGCCGGGGAACGCATGCGCTGGTCATCAATATTCTTTTTAGGTGCAAAGCCCCTTAGGGTCTCGGGCTGTCAGCGTCTCCTGTAGTCGTCGTCGTTTTATGTTTTCACGGTACTAAAAGACCGGGACACTCGTTTTCCTACGCTTTGCGCTACAACGCAACGCGTACTAAGAGAACACACCAGGACACTCGATTTCCAACGCCTCGCGCTAGAACGTTTCATATCCGTGGGCAAAAATGCGTACTAAAAGAACACACCGGGACAGTCGCTTTCCAACGCGTGGCGCTAGAACGCTTCGTGCTTCAAAGACACGAGACCTTTACAGGAGAGCTGTATACCTCGACCCCCCCAAACGGTTTCACCTCCGTGCACAAAAACGCCAAGGCGCCAAGAATACGCTTAAACACTGCATGCTTCGCCCTTCCCTAGGTTTCACGTTCGTGGAGATGGTCCGGGATTTTTATTCTGCTACAGTAGTTGAAAACATCATTTCGCTCCACTTATGGGAAGTGCGCGCGCTGGACGTTCTCAGACAACAGTTGCTATTTTTCTGAAAACATGACTGCATCTCTGGAGATGTTCCTGAAGTTGCAAAATGTAGCACGATGTTAAAAAAGTCCTACAACGGCGTCGCATGCTTTTTTCTCCAATGCAATCCAGATTCCTCTTAGGGTCACCTGGCTCCCACGAGACAAATACGATCCCCGCCCCCTCACCTCCCCCCTCCCCACTCTCAACCCCTACCTTCAAAGGCGATATTGAGTCTTTCGAGAATGAGATACTCGCCTTTTGTATACTGCTCGTTCCTTCCTGTATCGCTGATTTGATGGTGCGAGAAATGAATGCACAGTTCAATTCAGTGGCATCTATAGTTAGTTTGTTGGTATTTTCGTTGTATGCAACATAAATGTGGTACTTTGCTCAGTACGCCCAAGAGCACATTTCTTGCTGTCGATTACATTTGACCCATCCTGGTCGCAAGGAGTAAGACATTAAACTTGGTTAGCCCAGCGCTATTGTAAAAAAGGCTTTGCTTGTACATGCGGATTTCTCCCGGAATTGAAATTGTCTGGGAGTGTTTCTTCGAAAGTTTCCACGTCGTCAAGTAGCACCCAGATAATATTTTGTGTGGGTGCGTTGAGAAATCCAGCGTTTTTTTGCTTTATCGCACTCACGCACACTCGTGAGGCGCTCTGAGTGAGTCGGGACTGCGAAGTGGGCGTCGCTGGAAAACTGCACAATTCCCGCCCCACCCACTTCGCAGTCCCCACTCACTCAGAGCGCCTCACGAGTGTGCGTGAGTGCGATAAAGCAAAAAATGGGTGGCTACGTTAAGACAAGCACACTTTATTGCGGGCGAAATAAAAAGCAAAAATGCGCGCATCATCTACTATTGGGAAATATTTTATTTGCAGAGCGAATACAGCGCATTTGGAATTGCGGTGTGCACGGATCCAGTGTGTTGACGATACGAATCATCTCAGTAAGTCAAAACAGCATAGAAAACGGAAAAGTGACAGCGCTTCAAAAAATCCAGAGGAAGCTCTGATAAATGAAGCTGAAGAACGTCGTTCCCTTTTTTTTTTTCAACAACTGCGCACATTTCCAGAGTACGTTCTGGGGGTGCTGCCTTTATACGAATGAAGCGCTGTACACACTCCAATATCGATAAGATGCAAGGTGCTTCTACTTCTAACCAAAGTAAATTTAGCTGTCCGCACGTTGGGAGATTTCTAAAAAAATTGAAAGAGCACTTTCTTGAAATATGCAGTTAAACATAAGGGTTTTCCCTGTTTTCACGGATACATAGATTTCAAAATGGAGGCAGCTTGGTAATGGTGCGAACGGGGACATTAAAATGCCATTTTTTCCTTTTACATTCTCCCTAATTGTATCTGTAAAATGATCATTCGCCTTTTATACAAAAGATATAGGAATCTGAGGGAATTCGCTATCACTAGAGTAAGTCATAGAGAGCCCGGAGCATAGGTCTCTCTCTCTCGCTCTGTATCCGCTTCAGGAACAAGATGATGCAACATGTTTTAGGGGCGAAGCTCCTTAAGTCATGGGTCTGCCCATCCCTTGTGTCTCGTGGTACGTGACCGCCGCATGCTTTCGGAGATGTCGCAAAGTGGGCCGCGTTGCACGCGCAAGAACCGGCTGCAACCGGCAACGCAAACTCGGCACTGGAAGCGCGAGCTTGTCTGTGTTCGCCAACGGAGGCGCGAGCGCACTTGCACTGCGAGGGGGAGATCACGCAAGAGATCACGCCACGAACGCAGGCAGTCGTTCTCGGATAACGAACGAGACGCAAGGATCTTTGCTCGTTTCCTCTCGTCTTGTTCGGGTACAAGTTCGCCCTAAATAAAAGTTCTTTCTTACGTGACAAATTGTGGTAGAGGTGCGGGGTAATCCTCGATGGCGCGGGGTCTTACACCAGGTCTGGGCCTGGGAGCATTGACTCCGAAAATAAAAGTTGATTTGTACAATGTACGCACACAGTCTTACGTCTTTCTTAATGATGTAATGGGCGAACTTTCACGGGAGAGTTACGGCTACCGATGATCTCCCCCTCTCGAGCTTCGCCCCACTTATCATCATTCATTCCGTGATATGGCGTGATTTTTTTGATGATGATGCAAGTACAGTGTGTTGCGACGGTAATTGGAGCACTTTAAAAAATTTTCCTGAGCGAACCGCCGCTCTGTTCACGCTCAAATTTGCCACGAAGGTCGCAATTTGTGGTCTATTTTGTTTGATACCGGGAAAAACGATAGTACGTACCTGTTTATCTTGAAAATAAATAAAAACGATTTTCGCCTATGGAAAAATGGCGGCGATTTGGACGTGCGAGCCCGAAAACCGGGTTTTCTGATCGTCTGCTAGCTCAATTATAGGTGCATTTTCTGATCGTCTGCTGCACCATTTGGCTCCGTACGTGAATCCCAAACGTGCGTTTCACTCTGCAGGTGGTTCCGTCATTCCAACATCAACTTGCGCTGGCTCGAACGTGCAAATCAGCCGCCCTTTTCCCATTGGCGATAATCGTTTTTATTTATTTTCAGAATACACAGGTAAGTACCATCGCTGTTCCCGGTATCAAACAAAATAGACCACAAATTGCGACCTTCTTGGCAAGTTTTAGCGCGAACAAAGTGGTGGCGCGCTCAGGAAATTTTTTTAGTGTTCCAATTATCGTCGCAACACCCTGTACATGTAAGGGCTTACTTTTGGGGAGAACTTGAGAGAAATCTAAGCTGTGTTTTTTTTTTATATTAGTTTCAGAAATTTGCGTTTCTCAGTTTTTATTCAAACTTGCGTGCCCGTCGCTTCTTAACCGTGCATTGTAAAGTCATATTATTCGGTGTGTTAGTTTAGAACTGTGGGAAACACACGTGAGTAAAAATTAGGTTGTAACGTAAGTGCTTTTTGTAGTATTTAGGCTCAAAGTTTGAACAAAAACGCTCTCAGAGTGGAATAACATTTCTTTGCGAAATATTTATGTTCTTTACAGCCGCAAAACGTTTTTAGAGAAATGTACAGCAGGCGCATATTGAGCATAAAATTGAAGAATTGCCCCTCATAAGTAGTTTTGTCGCTAGACGTCGCTAAATTTGGCCGAGGCGCACATGCATGTAGCGGCGGGGTCCAACTTGTCGCATTCCAGTTTTTTTTTTACAGTTAGGCAAAATGTTTCCGAGGAAAATATTGCTGATTTTCTACATTGGAATAATCAGGGAATAATATAAAAAAATTTCAGCTATATTGAAGAGGTCGACCCGCCACACTTTGTTCGATCTTATCTGAAATCACCCTGAAACAAAAAGGTCGTCGCATTGTCGTAGAGGCCTAAAGCATTATGTGTGCCAAGAAGGCAAATATATTTGTTGGGACTGCGCCTCGGTGCGGTACGTCATGGCGCATGGCTTACAGGGTTTCGAGTTAATCCCAATGTGAGTCTTAAGAACATGTCCTCGTCGCCTTGCCTGTTGGGAACCGCACGTGAGGTCGAGTATAAAAAAGCCAACAATATTCGACGACATATTGCTCCTTTCATGGTGGCTCCTATTTCATATTGGTACCATATATATTCCTTCAGTGTGATCCACTTCCAGGCTATCATGAGGCAAAAGTGAATAATGTGCTGTTGCACGTCACTGTTCCCTACAATGCCATAGGTCGGTGATTCACAGGAGAAAGCGAGTAGAGTTCCATTTGGGAGGGATTCGGTGCGGCTTCTGTCATCGCAAGCGCCTTGTATGTACCATCCAGAGGCCGTTTTTGCGTCGGCGATGCACGGAAAATGTCCAGTATTGAGCCGCGCTGCAGCCTGCTATTAAATGCCCGAGACGGAATGTTAGGCACGTTTATGCTAAAGATTCTTTAAGCGACTTTGTTAGAACACCATTTAACACCTTCAACCTCGTACCCATATGTTGTTAATCTTTGTTAAACGTCTGGTCGTGCGAAAGTTACTCGCAACGAAGACATCGCCGGCATCCCTGGTCGCCAGGCTTCTCAAGTTGGCTGGTGGGCTAGTCACGCGGCATCAAACATGCAACAAGCCTGACTTGTCGGCCGTCGCATTGACTTGTCATGGCAACGAGTGCGTGGTTGTATGCTGCTGTTACCGTAGCGGGTGAACTTTTAGAAGTGCTAAGGTGATGCGTAGCTTTGTTTTCCCTTACCACTTATATCGACACTTCTCTTCATTTGCAGTTGCGTTATGGAGCTTTTATGCTAAGGTACATCACTAAAAGACATGCTGTCCGTCCGAAGCGTACGAACAAGCATCATGTTCGTGGATGATTTGCAATTTTGCGAAGTATATTTAAAAACCAGGAAAAAGTAGTAAACATTCAAAAATGTCATTGCTTCGTTTCGGAGGTGGGAACCGGCTGCTGTTGTTATAACGTTGCAACAGCATAAAAATGTACTCTTTTTTTAGATACGTTGATATCGTCATCAATTATCTCCCTCCTTTTATCGAGTCGAGGTGTGTGTAATAGCAACCACTTCTCGAATAATTTAATAGCACCAAAGGTGCGACAAACGTTGCCTTTCTCTCCGTCACCCTGTTTGTTTCTTTTTCACCTGTTTATACTGACACTTTTTTTTACTTTCGCTATCTGTATTTCAGTATAGTCACTCCTATTGTGACAGAAACGTGCAAGAAAACACAGCTCCTTTCTTAAAATAAAGGTGTTTAAAACGCGAAGGTTTTTCCCATGCAACATGCATCAAAGTTAAACCCGGCTCACGCAGTGACTTTACCAAAAACAAAAACAAAAAAAAAACCCTCTCGCGCTGTCGTCAAGTGCTACTGCGCATGTAGAAAAACCACTAGCGCTATTGCTAACACCAAAAATCCACCCGTCTTAGGGAGAGGTCACCGGCGCTTTCGTATTCTCTAGAAGCCATTATGGGTAATTGGAGACATGGCTACAAGTGTACCAGTCCTTTCCGAGATTTTCCGACACAACTTGTAGATCCCGCCACTGCTGCCTCGAATCGATGACGAAAAGCTGGTGGAAGTCTACAACGCTGAACATGACTCGCCGTGAAGAAGACGACCTCTTCGATGCAATGCCTATGACCACGATTACTAGCACCGTAACTATGCAAATAAACATAGCACTGAAACTTAGCTATGCGTCTGACAATTTCCACTTACAGGAGCTTCGCCATTCAAGTCTTCCGCGTGAGGACAAGTTTCCCTGATTTTTTTTCTTCTTGAGGCGCTTGATATGCCATTGTGGAAATTCATTGTGTAAGTGGGCTTTCATGCAATGCAATTTGAGTGCAACGATGTAGGGCACCAGTGAGGTGACTGATGCCATCAGTGATGCCTTGAAAGCTTCGCTTATTATCATCATCTTTTTGTGAAACCCGTTGGGTAAAATTGGCTTTTTTTGCAAGTGCATTTTCGTCGGATAACCACGCCATCAGTGAAGCATAAAAAACGTCGCTTTAAAGTGGGAAGCTATGCAGAAACATGCTGCGGCCCCAGTTAGAGCTGTGATGTATTAAAAGTTCGCGTAGAAAGGTCTCGGTGAGTTCGGTCTTGTCTGGTTCCTGCGCGAAATTCTGCACAAGACGCTTCCTAACGACGGCCGACAAGTGGCGCACATTGTCAACAAATATATCGTGAGTTGCCAGATGTCCTGTTTTGTGAAACTGTTCATGCAATTCTTTTTTTTTTTTTTTTTACTTTTGCGTCCACTTCTAGCCGCTGTCGAAAAATTTCCGAAGTGCAAGTGGCGTCACGCGCATCTATCTGCCTTTTAGCCGGAAAGTGGGAGCATTTGCAATATCGACTGGCGTCCGCTGTCGCAGTCATACTGTACTACGCCCAATGTAGGCGAATGCTTTTAGTGCGCCGGTACGCTCTGAAAAACGCGCGGTTTATCGTTGGGTGTAGTGTCGTGGCTGTCGCTGTTTTAAAAATGAGGCGAATAACAAAGCATGCACCCGCCGCGTTGGCTCAGTGGCTATGGCGTTGTGCTGCCCAGCCCAAGGGCACGGGTTCGATACCCGGCCGCAGCGGCCGCTTTTCTGGTGGGGTGAAAAGGGAAAACGCCCGTGTGTTGGAGATTTCGGAGGACATTAAAGATCCCCAGGTGGTCAAAATTAATCTGGAACCCTCCACTACGGTGCGCCTCATCGTCTTTGTAACGTCGGCTCGTTAAACCCTACAATCAATCAATAACAAAGGATGCATCTTGAGAGGCAAAGGTCTGAAATTCGCCGTAGACATTATGGCCAAACGGGTACACCGGTGCATTTTGGTACCTTGCATGCAGGACAAAAGAGGTGGTCGTGTAAAAAACGACGAACGCGACCGAAGCAGATCTGGAGATAGTGAAAGTTCGTTGTGAACAAGCAAGAATGTACAAACAACGTTGTTTCTGATGTCGATGATTATAAAAAATCACTGACCGATAATGTACAGGTTCCATAATACAGCAGTGGTATGCCGAGACCCCATACTTCCTTGAAAATTGCTGTTCACAAAAAATGGTATGAATACTTAAACAGCGAATGCAAAGTTGAGCGCAAAATATTTCCTTGTGTTGAACCCGGTAACTCGAAATGGGCTATTTTTATTATAACCACAGTGGCCACAATGCTACACTGCCTTCTCTGTAACAGTTAGAGCGCCGTCATCGTAGAAGTCACGCTTTTGCGTAGGCTGCCTTCGCTGTTAAATCTGAAGGCTATTGTAAACTTAATTTTCATGGGCGGATGGAGCTATAGGAGAATTTTTAGTGACCTTTTGGGGTACATAGCGCAAAACAATTTGACGAGGATATACTATCCTTTGCGGATAAACGTGCACAAAACCTGCGGCTGGAATCATAGTAAAAATATCCATTAGGGTTGTTTCCCACAGCCATATGTTGTCGTCTTAAACAGGGTGAGAAGAAGCACGAAAAGTCACAAAGTCTTAGCTCGGCTCTAATTACGAAACAGCTGATTGCATTGAGGTTAAATATTTATATCTATATACATTTTATGTCCAGGGTTCCGCTTTCAATTGCTGAAGTACACAACCACACATACAGCCTCCGGCTAAAAGCGATGGGAGGGTCATAACAGCCAGCAACGCGACGCTCTTGTGGGGCTACCGCTCTACCCAACAGCTTTTGGAACAATAACACAAATAAAAAATAATATGGAGAAGATAAACATGTAAACAGGTATTAAATATGTAAGGGAAGGCAAA
This sequence comes from Haemaphysalis longicornis, assembly GCF_048455015.1. Taxonomy (NCBI): domain Eukaryota; kingdom Metazoa; phylum Arthropoda; class Arachnida; order Ixodida; family Ixodidae; genus Haemaphysalis; species Haemaphysalis longicornis. Next base: position 171,670,673 of record NW_027526295.1, read on the forward strand.
AGGGGCGATGTTTTGACTTTGGCCTTCGACTTTGACTTCGAAGGACTTTGACTTCGAGAAGTCTAGGATGGTTCAATTTCGAAATTGTGGCCGTTATATGTTATCCGAAATGTGTTTAAATGTAAAAGGTAGAAATAACATAATACCACACTAATAATATTTAATGTAGCCCGGAGATATTTACGGCGTCGTTTTACTACATTCTCAGCTCAACGTATTTCTGTCCGTTAAAGGAGCCATGAAGAGAAAACACAACTTTGGTTCATTCAAAAGATTGCCTCGTTAGAACCATACTGTCACCGCTTTTAACGTACACTTCGCTCAAATAAGCTACATAATTAGGAAAAAAGGGAATGGCCATGCAACCCACTAGCTCATTTCCCGCAACAGAACCTATGATGACATACGAGACAGCTCTGCGATTGGCGGAGGGCGGCAAAAGCAAAAGCAAATTAGGCAGAGCTTATAAGCTTGCCGAAGGAGCTATTTGCGCTTAAATATAGGGCATATTCTTTTTAAAGCCCTAAGCATGGTGGGACAAACAGTCGAAGTTACGAAAGCACACGTAAACATAGAAGTACCGATGCGTACTGCTGTTGGTACTGCGCGCACTATGCTTGGTTTGGCTGCACAGGACTGCGGGGCTTTGGGGTTGTTTCAGACGACACTGTCTGACTGACGCAAGCGACGATGTCTTACGTGACCGTATTTGTCGAGCGAGCACCATGTTTCACGAAACGATTGTCTCCATGAACAAAACAAGCCAGGTACAAATACGTTCACAAACAAACCAAAGGCAGAAAACGGCTTGCGAAAGCGTAATGGCGCCATCTAGGTTCACTAACGGCAAACACGGCCCTGTGATGTCATTGCAGACCACGAAAACGCACGTTTGAGCGGGAAAATTAAAATTTTGACTTAAATGAATTAATTTCTCAGTGAAGAAAGCATCGTTTGCATTCGTACAAGCGCTGGGGGCACTATAAAACACGAAATCTTTCGAATAACACAAACTTGTGTTTTGTCTTCATGGCTCCTTTAACAGCTCGAAAGACGGGTTAGCGACTCAGCTACCTGGTGCATTCTTTACCGAGCATCGGATGCATTTCGGATGTGCAAACACAGTATCCACAACACCACTGTCACTACATTTACATCATCTGCAAGACAAAGGCCTATCTCACAGACATCCTGCCTCTCCCGTCTCGCAATGTCAGAATCCATTATTTGCTACCGAATTTCCGTATTGTGTCCTTCCATGGAGTTTATTGCCCTCTATTTTTTATAGTTACACCTCTCAGCAGTCACACTGTTACCCTGATGGCTTGCCAATTCTCATCTCCGCTTTACACGCTCTGCTCATGTCCACTCTCTCGGAATTTAAGCTACGACGTCTAGCACCCGATTATGTTTCGTAATCCAAGGCACTCGCTTTCTAATCCTAAGTGCCTCTCCCGTTATCATTATTCCCATGTCTTGTTAGGCTCACGCGATTCCTCGATCAAGGTGTTTAGTAAAACACCAAGTGCAAATTGACTGTATAGCATCCTTTTATGCGAAGGCTAGCCTATTGCCGATTGTTTTGGTGTTCTGGCAGAAAGCACCGAGCCCTTTCTGCATCTACGCGTCTATTTCTTCTTCGCCTTTTAAAGCAGTACTTACAGCTTGGCAAAGAGAATCAAATTCGGTAAAATCTTAAAATATCTTATTACCTAGGTTAGAAATCGGGCTACCTGAATGTCAGTTTACAATTTTTTGATTGCTTCATACTTATCTTCACCTGGTGACCTAGCTTGATGAATGCAGTTTCTGAAGCATTTTGGGAAGTTGTTCAGCGTACTCACTAAACAAGAAAGTAGTGCCTGGAAATCTGAAATGGTTCAAATTCTCCTTTGTCTTTTCCTAATCAGCACTCTAAATGCAACCCTCCTACCTCCCTTCCCCGGTACCTTCTGACAGGCAGTAAGTCATTTTAGAGAAGCACGGTCTCCTTGTCTAACGCAATTGCTAACACGAACGTTCTCACAATTTTTGTGAAAATTTATCTTGCTCGTCCATCACCTGCATATGACCTCCAAGAGCGTTATTGTCAGGTAAAAGAATTCTCGGACTCTACGTTTTTCTTCGCAAGCTTATTGGTTGCATGGAAGTGATAAATTGTTCAGCAGGCTTTCTTTTCTGTGTAGCCGGTTCTGCTGATTGTCAGAGGCGTATGGTGTCGCTTATGCGGTTAACTATTACTTGGCAAAGAATTTTGTTTGCAAATACCTAAATTTTGAAATCAGTCTTTTTGTGAATTAGAATTGCTTCAGCATTTTGTAAGCTAAATGAAGATACCGTTGAAGTCTTTAAGCATTCTGAGGAAAATTTTGTGAGCTTTGATAGTACAATTTATTCCCCCTCCCGTACCGCAAGCGATTCAATTTTACGGCGTCATTTCCTCTGGCTTTCTCTTTCTTCAACCCCTCCACCACCTTTCGTATTTCGTCCTCAGTTACTAATGGAAGCTCGCGACCATAGTAATACGTCTAGGCACAGTTCATCGGCCTAATACTGCTTGCGCACTGCTAAGCCTACAGTTCCTGCGCTGCTTTCTCTTTTTGATCCATTTCGTGCGTTACAATCTACAGTTATTAGTTGATCTTTGTGTCGCTGCAAGTGGACCTCGAAAAGATAATGCTCTGCTGTACATTTATACAGAAAAATTTTAGCGTGAGCTGGAAAGGCAATGGAAACATTCTCAGCTAGCGTGGCTTCTGTCTTAGCGTAGCTACGCAGATCACTCCCACGTTTCTGACGTAGGGAATCGGAAAAGTGCTGAGGTGTTGTCTTCTCCCCGTTTGCTCCCACGCAGGCACGCATATGCACACGCACGCACGAATCGAGAACAAAGACACGGGAGTAAGCATGCGACACACGTGCCAGGAACGGAAGCGGAATAAAACATGGAAACGATTGAAGTCGCAAGGTGGTAAGGAAAACGGATGAAGCCGCAAATGCGTTCAATACGAATACGGCGTCAGACACCAAACAAGGTTGGCGCAAACAGAAGAATTGCAGCTGAAGAATGAGTATTACCAAGAAAAGAACTATACAACTTCAGTGAAAAGAGAGCAGTCTAGGACAGAGAGAGAGAGAGAGAGAGAGAGAGAGAGAGAGAGAGAGAGAGAGAGAGAGAGAGAGAGAGAGAAAGAGAGCGAGGGATGTGAAGAAAAGGCAAATACGTAGGGCATTCGTGGAGCGGAGCTAGTGACAACAAGAATGACACGTCAGGAAATGGGAAGGCAAGGACGCTGATCGAAGCCGGCGAATGTTCGCGGCTGCTGGCACTGCAAACAAATCGGCCTGCCCCTCTTGGGCAGCGCATTGAGTGCCCACTGGGCACGCGACAGAACGGGGGGCACGCGTGAAGCACGGTTACACCGGAGCTAAGATCAGGCACTTGCGGCTACGTCACGGACGGACGTCCAGTGACAGCATTGTGTCTTTATTGAGGTGCTGAGAGCAGGACGCGCGAGATGTGAGAAGAGTGGGAAGTTCATACTTACACTGGAAAGGCGTAAATAAATGCACAGCGGCCTGATTCTCCATCTGGCGTTGAGGAGAATGCCCCCGAGACACCATTCAGCTGTCTTCCTTTTTTTCACCCGCTTGCTTTTGCTTTCGGGCTTTTTTTGCGCAAACGTTGGCAGCTGGTTTCTTTGGGGGTGATGGGAAAGCTTGTAAATGGTGGGATACTTCTACGACTATTTTTTGTTGCTGCTACCCTGAGGCCTATCATGAGGGCATTTTTGTGCCGTGCACGACATAATCTCCAATCAAGATTCTTAGTTACTACATTGCATTCACTGAGTGCAATGAATACAATGTCAAGGGTTTATGTAGGTCACAATCTAACTGAGGAAAGCAATCAACCCGTGGTGGCCAGCGACTCCAAGGTCTGCATCGGCTGCGCGATGGGGAAAGAGCTGTATACCTGCCAGCGCGGTTAATGGGAGGAACCCCCACACCAATACCAAATACCGGTATTGTCATTACAGAACACGGACATGGCGCCAGAGCCGAACACCATAGAATGGGTTTGCAATCAATGTTCCCACTAGACAAACCTTGCAAAATTACAGATTTGCCAAATGAATTCCGATCTACAGCAACTGCATGAATTGGGGCGAGAGCTGCAAAACAATTGGTTGTTTGGGAATGGGAAACAATGCGGCTCAACAATGTCATCTTTACCTTACGAACCTTGCCGATTTGTGGTTCCAAAATTGGAAGGCCGACTCAATGATGTGGTGGCGGATTACCCAGTGAAGCGGTTTCGTTGTACTGTGTTGCACACATTCACGGAACGAAGCACAATCGACCCAGGGCAAGTCCTAAGGGGTGCACAATACTGGTGCTCCTTGCCTGACGGCAGTGGCCACATGATTAGTTGTGGGAACGGTTGTTTCACATTTGTACCGCCCTCCCTCTCCCTCCCCGTGTTGCCGCTGCTGCGGAAGTGCGCCGTCTCCCCTCTCCACGGCTGCAATTCAGCGCCGTGCGACGACGCCACACTTTCTCCATCATTCCCCGCGCATCAGCTGCTGCCGGATTACCCCCTCTCCACCTCTTCGTGGCTCAGATGCAGCGCAGTCGCCACAATTTCATTACTGTCCCGCGTCTCGACTGCTTCCGTGTCACGATACTACAGTGGGATGAGCGGACACCAATGGCGCTGTCGGCTCACAGTTCCAGAAAGGAGCCTCGATGAACGCCACAGATTTTCTTGTGTTCACCCCGGCCGCAGACGTGTCTGGCCGTGATGCGGGCGCGGGGTGTGTATGTATACGCAAGTGAAATATGATGCTCAAGCACGTAAGAGGGCTGAGAGTGCTCCTGTCTCCGCATGCATGTGGCGGTCCTTCTTGATTTTGTACGTATTGTTGAAGGTATTTGGTGCAACTTTGCTTTTCTTAGTCGAATGCTCTAACCATTCATAATGGCTTCCTTAATATCGCCTTTCTCCACAGTTCTTGAGTTAACTTTTTCTCTCACAATAATCCCTCTGCAGACCACAAAAACCACGGAAATCATCTCGAAGGCTGCCCTGCACAGTAATAACGAATGAAGGTGAAAGGTAGGAACAGCTCGCAGCATCCAATGTATTCCGGGTACCTTAGTTACTCTCTACCGCAATCGTCTATAAAGAAGGCAATTTTAGATTCTTGTTCACCGCAATTGCATTGTAACCGTGCCTTTTTTTATTTTTATCCGTTAGTAAAGCTTTCGGGGACATGATTACGTTCATTTCATTTTAAGGATACGGATTCTTGTGGCATCCATTACTTTTGTCATTTGTTCACTAGCCGTTTTGTCTTACGGATTTGTATTTTCCCTAGCTCGCCATTTTGTTTTCATGTTGGTCTTCGGAGAACGCAATTTACCGGCAAGCAGAACTCAAAATAAAACATGTCCTACAACCTCGCCTCCGGCTCTAGTATCCCGCTCTCGTCAACGTTCCTGCTAGCAGTTCTCTACGGCATTTCCGGCCGATCAGCCACCGCCCACTTCTTCGTGGGCTATAGAATTAAGGGAACCACTCACGATCCCAAGAAATGTCGATAACATTCCTCAGTTTTCCAGTATAGACGTACACTTTCCCCTGGGGATATTTCTTCTCCGTGGTTGCGTGCAAGAGCTTCCTCCTCACTGTTCTCTCCCGGAAATTTCTCTTGAATGCACACTCTCCCAGTGGACGCAACATTCGCGAAATTTTTTGGTTGTTAGAGCTGCCTGCGTATACCATTTTGCTGTTGCACCGTCGCCTACGTTTTTTCTCACCTTTTGTTATTCTCACAAATAGACGTCGGTGTTTGTGTTTTCGTCCGCTTAAAATGTCAGCCGCCCCAGGTTTCCTGTGTCCATCTACTTTGTTTAACCAGCGCAGTGTGCTACGATATTTATTTAAATGCGGAATTGCTACTAGTGTATTGATAATTTATAACAAGAAGATCAGATGTTTCGAGTAGGGGCATGGGCATCCTTCATCAGCTGTTTTCTTCTCCGGGCGCTTCTACAGCCGTTCCGATATTTCTAATATTTAAATGTACGCCCTGCTTTTCTCTTTCCGTCCCGTAGAAAGCGTTGCTTAAGTCGCGCTGGAGTCGCATTTATTTCCCGCATAGGCTCGACGACACTTATTTATTATTTATTTATTTATTCATTTATTGATACTTTCTTTTTTTGGCGGCATAGCTCAATTCCTTCGTCTTCCTAATCACACTCACCGTTCTTTCTCTTTTCTCTCGCTCTCATCTCCTATATTTATTCTCCGTTGCTCTTCCTATTGTAGGAAGAAAATTGAAAATGTTGTCGCCATTTTCGGGTACCAATGGCCACGCAGATAGCACCGCTTGTAAATGCTCCCCATTTTCAAAAACAAATGTAGTGGCCGAAGCAGAGACTCCGATCTCAGCTCGGTTAATGGGCACATTTCAATCGAGTCGGGCCTTCCATCTTCCCGCCTTTTTAAATGCGAATGCATTTATTAGCCGGGGGTTGTCTTGCTCCGTTGGCCGGCGTGCGCCTGCATTCCTCCAGCGCGAGCGCACGTGAGCGCGCGCCTCGTAGTTCTGCCTTCGTCGTCGTCGTCGTCGTAAATGCGAATGCATTTCTTAGTCGGGGGTTCACACAATGCAACGTGCGCATTATGCCTCTCCCTGGCGGTGACGTCACTGCAGTTTCTTCCACGTCATCATCATCGGTTGGAGAAGAAGAAGAAGAAGACAAGTCTGCGAAGCGAAGAGCGCGTAATGCCGAACGCGTTACGCGCTCGGGAACATCAAGAAGGAGTCTAGTCGTTTGAACGCGCTTCGGGTTCTTTGGAACGAGTTTGGAAGAGGAGGTGATGAGAACGGTGACGCCATGCAGACCAGGCACTCTATGCATTGTCTCTCTGCCGGCTTCGACACGTGCCCCACTACCATTCACGGGAGTTGCATTGATCTGG